>NC_056734.1:71672236-71759736 GCF_019279795.1 Protopterus annectens
AGGGAGGTATTGTCATGATATTTCTAAAATGGTTCAGCACTTAAATTGTCATATTATTGAAATGCTTAGTTCTCATGTCAGTAATATCCTTAAATAGTTCCTATTTTATGTTAAATATGACTTTTAATATGAATTGTATTGATTATATTGTATATACATTCAAAATGGTTTTCCTCCTGTTTGGTTCCTTTTCTTAACCATATTTTGCTAGTAAACTGGGCAGTATATCACCGAGCACCGGGTTTGGTGTTTTTGGTTATATTTCGGAAGGTTTCTGTGTGTTTGCCGTGACTTATGTCTTCTGTTTTTCACTTCTAAAGGTGAAGAGTTCCCATTGCTGAGTGACCTTCTGCAGTCTCTCCAGACAGAAAAAGGCCATTATGAGATGAAACTTGCCAATTCTCTCTTTGTGCAGAATGGTTTTGACCTCAAAGGTGACATTCTAAAAGTATTGCAAAACTACTTTCATGTACACGCAGAAAATGTTGACTTCCATCAGGCTTCTACAGTAGCTGACCATATTAATGAGTGGGTGGAAAACCAAACAGACAGTAAGTATTTATTTACAGTTTACCCTCAACATTCACAAACTTAAAAATAAAACTCTTGAGTATGTAAGAAATCCACTGGTTAACTGTAATATCCTGTTCATGTTGCCAAGCCCTGTTTTGTGACTCTACAGCTACAAGAAATATTTTCATGTAGTAGTTGACTGAATTTTGATTATGGAAAGATTACAAATAGTTCAGTTATTAGATAGTGTAGTTGCTAAAGAGTAACAACTTTTTGATATTTGGTTCCTGTGTTCCTCCATTTTCTTGTGTGGCCAGAGGGAAGTTTCTTTACTCACCAGTGAGAGTGGGGAGTACTGAGCTGCTTGTTTGTCCTCAGAGGAGTGGTTAGAGACAGCAACTAGTAATTCATTGGCCATTTTGGGTGATTTCCTGTTTTTTCCAGCCCCCTGCTATATAGCGCTCGTTAGCGCGGAGTTGCCACAGGAGCACAGAAGAGCAGCGGCGGTTAATCAAGGTTAAACTATTTGGGCTACCTAAAGTCCATTCTTCAAATTTTCCCTTAAAACAGCCTTCCTTAAACTGTACTACCGATCTAACCAGCGTATCCTATAACTAAAAAGTTCATCTCTACTTGATTCCCAAGTAGACTATTTTCTATCTGTAAAGCCTAGCACTTGCTCCTACAGTACTTTTCATCTTGATATAGCACTTTTACTATAGATAGTACCCCACCAGCCTAAACCCCTTTCTCGATCAACCACATCCCCCGGAGTCTTTTTTTAAGTTTTTTGTCTATCCCTTCTAGCATGTCGAGGGATCAGTTGCTAGTGTCCTCTCCTGCTCAGCTGGTGAACCTGGGAATATTGAGGAAATGTTACAATTGCCTCATGTACACAGACAACCCTCACCTCCTCCCACAAAACACAAATACATGCGAGAGATGCAACTATACAGCCAAACTGGAGGCTGAGCTCTCTCAACATAAGACTGGCAAGACCAGACAGGAGGAGAAGGGTACCACACACACCACACACCCAGTCTCACATAGTACTATCACAACTCCAAATCATACACATAAACACACAGACATACTCTGAGGCTTTGATCAAAAATCTACCAAAACAGCAGAGGCCACCAAAGCAGACACCCAAACAACTACCACCTCAGGACACAACACATGCAACACATAGACCACACAGTCGGTGTGCCAAACAGTCACAGCCCTTAAGGCCAAACACAATGCCAGACACACTCGTCATTGGTGACTCCATAGTCAGACACACTGACATCCCGCTCACCAGATTGAGTAAGGAGAAGGTCACAGTAAGCTGCCTGTCGGGCGCTAGAATCCGCCACATAACGCAAGCACTCGGGTCTCTCAACAGCAGGTACAAGTACGACTCAGTCATTGTCCACGCTGGTGTAAACGACCTGAGACGTACTTCCTTGGACTACATGAAAAGAGACATTGAGGAGCTCTCTGATTATGTAGCCCAGGCAGGTATGACCCTGACCTTGAGCAGTATCCTACCTTCACCAAGAATGATGCCACAATACAGAGATAAGATGATCAGCTTTAATAATTGGCTTAAACTCTGGTGTCATTCAAAGGGGATCCAATGTCTGTCTGCCTGGGATGACATGCTGGACAAGCCACGCTGCTTCGCAAGGGACGGCTTGCACCTGTCACCCCTGTGCTTCTGGATATTGGCAAAGGCTCTTGCCACCCCCATAGTGCCTTTTTTAGGCAAGGCTGAAATTCTAAACCTACCACCCTAGAACACAAAAAAGAAAAAAAACTAAGGGTAATGCTGCTCAATGCCAGAAGTCTCAACCTCAAGATGCACTCACTCGAGGCCTTTCTCAGTATGGAGAACATCGATGTCTGTGCTGTGACTGAAACCTGGTTCAAGGCTCCTGAGAGCACCCCAGCACCATCAGGTTTTACCTCATACCATGCGTTCCGGCCCCAAAATCCGGACAACACCAAGAAAGGAGGGGGGGGTGTCCATATTCATCAAGGACACCCACACCTCAAGGTTGGTGGCAACGCACGATGCATCGGAGACGATCCAGGTGCAATTAACCATAGGCAAAACTGCTCTTCAATTTGTAGCATGTTACAGGCCACCCTCTCAAACTCAGAAAACTCACATAGCTTTCCTGAAAACACTGGAGGGGATAAATGTATCTCCAAACACCATCATACTAGGTGACTTCAACTACCCTAATATAGACTGGGATCACTACTCAAGCCCAAAAACTCTAGCCCAAAGGTTCCTGGAGTTCATAAACTCAAATGCCATGGAACAACTAGTCACCATCCCCACAAGAGGTGAAAACATACTTGACCTCATCATCACGAACATGGGATCACAATGTTCAACACCGGAAGTATACCCCTCACAGGTGAGATCAGATCATAAACTAATCTCACTGGAGGTCCTCATCCCGCCCCCACCTGAGATAAAAAGACCACAGTGAAGAACTTCTCAAAAGCCGACTTCACATTTCTAAAGACTACTGTGGTCTCTTAAGGCCCCCGAGCCGGCGGTAAACATTACACAAGCCGCTGAATCGCTTACAAATGCCTTCTACCAGCACCTACAGGACTGCATGGATCAGGCAATCCCAATCAAAACAAAGACTCTTTGTACCAAAGGCAAGCGTCCAGTCTGGTGGACCCCAGCCATAAACAAGCTCTACAACAAAAGGAGGAAGCTACTACAAGATGGAGCAAAATCCTTAAAAGGTAAGACACCTTTGATCATTATAAGTAAAAAGCTAAGAGCTCTCATAAAATCATCCAAGGCAAATTTTGAGAGAAAAATCGCAAAGGACTCAAAAGACAATCATAAGGCCTTCTTTAGCTATGTTAGAAACCTGGGAGGAAACTCCCAGATATGCTCAGAATTAGTTCAAAATGATGTGAAAATTACTGAACCTACAGACATTGCCAATATACTGGCTGACAGGTTCAGTGCAAACTCCCCCCCCCCAAAAGGAGAGATATCTATACCAGAGGATTGTAGCCCCCCAAACATCTCTAACGCCCAGGTGAGAACTGCTCTCTCTAAGGCAAAAAACACAGCATCCATGGGACCAGATGGTGTCCCCGGCTGTGTGCTCCACGAACTCAACGAGGAATTAAACCCGCAGTTAGGACAGCTGTTTAATCTTAGCCTCACCTCAGGATACATACCCAAGGAGTGGCGCACGGCAACTGTGGTCCCACTTCAGAAAGGCAGTGCCTCCACCGACCCTGGAAATTATCATCCCATCAGCTTGACAAGCCTGATCTGCAAAGCCATGGAGAGGATCATAATGGAACTCATAAATAAAGACATAGGGAACTTGCAGACTTTGGACCCAACCCAGTTTGGCTTTGTCAAAGGCAGATCATGCCTTTTAAACTTGGTCGACTTTTTCATAACGGTCACCAAGGCCATTGATGAGGGAAAGGCAGTCCATACAGCCTACCTCGACCTGGCAAAGGCTTTTGACACAATACCCCACTCAGGGATCGTTGAAAAACTCATCAGCTTAAATGTAAACCCATACATCACAAGATGGGTTGCAAACTGGCTAAGTGACAGAACCCACAGGGTCAGAGTTGCTGGCGCCATGTCAGACTCAAAGCCTGTCACAAGTGGGGTCCCACAGGGCTCAGTCCTGGGCCCACTCTTGTTCAGCATCTATTTTTCTGAAGTACAAGCAAACACAGGAGGGTTATGGCTGACAAAGTTTGCAGATGACTGCAAACTGGGCGCCATAGTCGAAAACACATCTGACACAGATATCCTTCAGAAGGGACTCACAGAAACGGATAACTGGTGCCAGAGCCATGGCCTAAAGTTTAAACGCCAAGAAATGCATAGTCATACCCTTCGGGAAAAACAAGGTCACCCCTAGCTACCATATAGGTGGCAATCCACTGAGCACAGAAGTCATCAGGGATCTGGGGACTCAGGTTGACAGTAACCTTTCGTTTGACACTCACGTTGCTAAAGTAGTTAGGAAGACCTTCTACATTGCCCACCTGATCATAAAGGGATTCACATCTAGATCAAGGGAGGTCATTGTCCCCCTGTACTCATCACTCATCAGACCAATGATTGAGTACAATGCCCCATTTGGAATGTATCCGACCCGACACCTGCAGCAGCTGGAAAGGCCCCAAAAGTTCCTCACCAAAAGGATAAAGGGTCTCAAAAATATGTCTTATGCTGCCCGACTGAAAGAACTTCAGCTCTATTCAGTCGCCCGCTGCTCAGAGGTGACCTGTGCCTGACATACAAGGCCATGTCAAACCCAGATTTGATGAACATGCTTCACCTCAAAAAATCTAGATCCCTCAGAACTACAAGGGCGGGAGATTTAAACGTTGACACGGTTATTAATAGGACGTGCTGGAGGGACAGATTCATCACCCAAAGACTCCCTATGCTGTGGAACAAAATCCCGGTAGATGTGAGGCAGAGCACCTCACTGGCCGTGTTCAAGAGAAATCTTGACCAATGGATGGGAGATTGCAGATATACCCCAGGGATTACCTCAGTGTCTCTGCTTGACAGAGGCACAGCAAAATAATGGGCATAGTTTTCTTCAAACTAAAGGGGTGGCGAAAGCCACAAAAACTCTGGGCTAGGCTTCTAAATGCCCTTGGGCAGATAGCCTAGTATGAACCTATGAACCCTAAATGTCACAATTTGTAATGAGTACTGGGAGAGCTGGGGATCTGATGTTCTTCATCTCACATTGCTGCAGTCCTTACACTTGGGTAGTCCGCTGTCCTCGGCCGGCCCGAATATCAAAGTATTAGGCTGACGTCGGTCAAGGCGCTTAAGACTGACATCAGGACGTCAGGGTACAAATGCGCATGACCGACATCATATCCTCAGTCTTTTTTGCCGCATGGTCCAATGCAGAAGCAGCGGTGCAAGTGCCGTTCGGCGTTCTGAAATTTTTCGAATTCGGAGTTTCAGACCGAGTCAAAGTTGGCTAAGTACCCCGTTGGGGAATATTTTAGTTTTTTCTTGCCTCAGTGGTTTACCGGATGTCAGAAAAAGTGAATAACTGTATTTCTTGTGGGAAGCAGATACCGCATAGAGATTATCATACTTTGTGTATTCCTTGTTTGGGGCCTGAGCACGACGTTGTTGGGTGTCGCTTTTGTGCTAGGTTCAATAAGTGACTATTGCGAAGGTTAGATTGTGCCAGGTTGGTCTTGGAAGCGGTGCAATTATAATATGCCGTCGGATGCTCTGGCGCCCTTCCTCGAAGAAGCGCAAAGACAAAGCAGCTAAACCCAGGCAAGAAGAGTCGTCCGTACCGGACGCCGGTTCTTTAGAGGCGTCAGTGGAACCGGTGGTTCCGCAGGAGGCTTCTCTGGAGTCCCAGGGGGAGACTTTGATATTGCAGGATGTGGCCTCTCAGGAGGTAGGTCAGGCTGAAGGGGCTTCTCAGGTTACTATACTCCCCTCCCTTCCTAGGGTGGTTAGGCCCTCTCCTTCTGTTTCCAAGGCTTCTCCCAGAGGCAGGCCAGGTTTAGCTTCTGTTGGTGTCACTCCTAGTTCAGCAGGGTCTGTGCCCAAGAAGCACATGCTTAAAATGGCAGAAGATTTAATTACTTTGATTAGAGGTTCCTTGCCCCCTCCTGATAAGAGGCCTAGGGTGGAGCCAGAGTTGGGGAGTTTTGAGCAGGCTTCGGATGTTTCAGAGTCTTCGGCTGAAGACTTGCAGGAATACTCTCCTTATTCTGATTCTGATGCAGATGATTCGACTCCTTCTGCTTCTCCTCCAGAGGATTTCTCTTTTTCAGAGACTCTTCATTCCATGAGGGAACATTTTAAGTGGGAAGGTCAGGATTTCTCTGATTCCAGGAAAAGGCTTCGGGAATTTTTGCTTTTGCCCCAGCATAGGCCCTTGGCTATACCTCCTGTTCTGGATGTTGTGGAAGATGTGTTTGCAGAGGCTTCACTTAATCCTGATTCTTTGCCTCCTGCTCCTGTTAAGCTGGATAGATATTACAGGGTGCCTGAGGCTCATAAGTATCTTTATAAGAGTCCTAGGGCGGACCCAGAAACTGTTAGTCAGGGACCTAAGGGTGTCAAGGCCTCTGTTGTAAAGAATCCGGTGCCTCCAGATAAAGAGGCCAGAGCTTTGGATAGATGGAGAAAGAAAGTCTATACTTCTTCCACCTTAGCTATGAGGGCTTTGAATTGCCAGTTTCACATGTTGAAATATCAAAACTATCTTCTTTCTCAATTGAAGTCTAAGGTAGATGCTCTGGCGGAAGGTATTGAGTGTAAAGAATTGCAAGATTTGGTGCATGTCTCTGAACAAGTGGGTAAGCATTCTTTACAATGTGGTTTTGATGCTGAACAGGCCTCATCTAGGGTGGCTGCCACTGGTTCAGTTCTTCGCAGGCACACCTGGCTGAGGGATCAGAATTTATCTGACCATGTTAAGACAAGGATTTTGGATGCTCCTTTACAGTCTGATGTGTTGTTTGGTTCACCTGTGGAGTCAGTCTTGAAGAAAATGGAAGACAAGGCTAAGTCTATGCAGGCTGTTAAAGATTTTTTGCAAGTTCAGCCTCCGAAGTTTAGTAGGAATTGGCCTGCTAAGGGGTGGACGTATCCTTCTTATGATTCTCAGTCTAGGGGTAGATCTAGACGTGGTAGGGGTAGAGCTCAGAGTTCCTTCAGGCCTAGAACAGGGAGTTCACCTGCACAGTCTTCGGGTGAGGGCAGGGGCCAGTCCTTTCGTAAACAGGCCCAATGACCTACCTTTTCAGCTGCCAGATCCTTCTTGCCTGGCAGCACCTTTGGGAGGAAGGTTGGCACTCTTCAAGGAAAATTGGAGTTTGGTTACCCAAGACAGATGGGTATTGGATATCATACACCAAGGTTACAAGTTTTATTTCCATACCTTGCCTCCTTTCAAAGGCATGCCGGACGTTCCTCCTCAGCAAAGGCTAGAGGCTCACAAACAAATTTCTCTGCTACTTCAAATAGGGGCCATACAACCGGTCCCTCTGCCAGAAGTGGGCCTAGGATTTTATTCTCGCCTGTTCCTAGTACCAAAGAAGGGGAACACGTGGAGACCAATTTTGGATTTATCTATCCTCAACACATATCTGGACATTCCCAAGTTCAAAATGTTGACGTTACAACAGCTTTTGCCTCTGCTGGGCAAAGATCACTGGATGGTGACTCTGGATCTCAAGGAGGCTTACCTTCATGTTCCTATCGGGCTCAGTTGCAGGAAGTATCTGCGTTTTCGGGCTGGGACTTCTCATTATCAGTTCTCTGCATTGCCCTTTGGCTTATCTACTGTGCCCAGAGTGTTCACAAAGGTTCTGGCTCCAGTGATAGCTTTCTTCAGGCTAAGAGGAATACAGATCTATCCTTATTTGGACGATTGCCTGATGCTGGCCCGAGAAAAGGACGAACTTCATCATTTACAGTATGTGATAGCAGTGCTAAGATGCCTGGGGTATTCTGTGAACGAAATAAAGTCCAGTCTAGTACCCTCTCAGGACATGTGCTTTCTGGGTGTGAGACTGAATACAGTATCCCAGATGGCTTTTTTGACCCCGGACAAACAAAAGAATCTTTCTCTGTACTTCCATCAATTGTCTCATCAGTCCAGGCTGACTGCAAGGACAGTCCTTCAAGCCTTGGGGTTCATGGCATCTTGTATTCTGGTGCTTCCCAATGCCAAACTGCATATGAGGAAGCTACAATGGTATCTCAAAAATGTATGGACACAGCACTGCCAAGATATGGACACTGTCATTCAGATAATACCTTGCATTCAAAAGGAATTTTTGTGGTGGGCTCAGGAATGTCACCTAAACAAGGGACTCTCTGTGACCCGGCCAGAGGCGAGTCAGATTCTAACGACAGATGCCTCAGACAAAGCTTGGGGAGCTCATCTAAATGGAAAGTGGGTACAAGACAAGTGGCCTGCCAGACTTCAACATCTACATATCAACTTGAAGGAGATGTTAGCAGTCCAATTTGCATTAATAGCTTTCAAGGATTTACTTCTTCCAGGGCAGGTGTTGGTTCTAACAGACAACACAACTGTCATGTGGTACATCAACAAGCAAGGGGGAACGCATTCTTATCCCCTATGCAGACAAGCAATGATTTTGTGGGAGACTGCTCTCAGTTTACAGCTAAATCTTCAGGCAAGGTTTCTGCCGGGAGCACAGAACTCCTTAGCAGATGTGTTGAGCAGACAAATTATGGATCCCCACGAGTGGAAATTGGATCCTCATGTATTTCAGAAATTGACAGTGTTATGGGGAACTCCAGACATAGATCTGTTCGCTTCTCCACTAAACTACCAGCTGCCAAAGTTTTGCACAAAAGGTTTCATCCCACAGCTTGGAAAGTGGATGCTCTCTCATTCAATTGGAGCAATCTTCATGTGTATGCCTTTCCACCTCTGCCTCTCCTCCCAAAGGTACTCCTGAAGGTCAGACAGGACAAGCCAAAGATGATTCTAATAGCTCCAGATTGGCCTCGACAGCACTGGTACCCATTACTGAGAAGTCTGATACGGGAGCCTCCATGGCCTTTGCCTTGATTCCACACCTGCTGTCTCAGGAGAACAGTCATTTACTCAATGTCAAACTTCACTCTCTGCATCTAACAGCCTGGCATATTCTGTTTTAAACCCTGGAGGGTCTCAGCTTCCACAGCAAGTTTTGAATGTTATTTTGGAGGCCAGAAGGCCTAGTACAAGAAAAGTGTACGCAGATAAATGGAGGAGATTTTTATTTTGGAGTGCAGCAAAGGAATTTGATGTTTCTAAGCCTAATTTAAGTGTGGCTCTTCAATATCTTACTGAGTTACTGGACAAAGGTTTGTCCTTCTCCTCTATTAAGGTTCATGCTGCAGCAATTTCTGCTCACTATGACTGTGACCCACCATTGTTTTCTCATCCTTTGTTTAAACAATTCCTTGGAGGGGCAAAGAATATAAGACCCCCACGTAGAGCTCCTACTCCTGCTTGGGATGTCAATTTTGTGTTGGAGAAACTCACTCTACAACCTTTTGAGCCTGCAGCTACTGCTGAGTTGAAATATTTATCATGGAAGACTGCTTTTTTGTTGGCCATTACCTCTGCGAGAAGGGGTTCTGAATTACAGGCCCTTATGGCAGTTGAGCCTTTCTTAATTTTCCATAAGGACAGAGTATCTTTGCGTACTAATCCTTCCTTTATGCCTAAAGTGGTTTCTAGTGTGGCTTTAAACCAAACTATTGATTTGCCTAGCTTTTATGCGACCCCGGAAAATAAAGGGGAAAAGATTTTGCACACTTTGGATATACACAGGCAGTTGCGATATTATTTGAGCAGAACTAAAGGGTTCAGGCAGTCTCAGCAGTTATTTGTTTCATTTGCTTTGGGTTCTCAGGGCAAGCCTGTTTCAAAACAAACTATTTCTAAGTGGATTGGGTTTTGTATTGCTTTCTGTTATTCCCATCATGGTAAGGAGATTCCAGCTGGGATTAGGCCTCATTCCACTAGGGCTACTGCCACTTCTACAGCTTTTTAAGGGGTGGCAACTAAAGATATTTTGGAGGCAGCTACTTGGAGTTCAGTGCATACTTTCTCTAAGCATTACCACCTTCCACTTTACTCTAAATCTAGGGCTGGTTTTGCCACTGCAATTTTACAGGGCATTTTGGCAGCTCCTAATGCTTTATAGTTTTGCCATCCTCCCTTACCTCTGCTTTGGGATTCTACCCAAGTGTAAGGACTGCAGCAATGTGAGATGAAGAACATAGTACAGTTTTGTACCTACCATAAATGTAGATGTTCGAAGATCTACATTGCTGCAGTCCAATTTACCCTCCCTCCTTCCCCTCTGTAGTTAGAGGCGGTTGTGTGGTTTGGGTTGTAAATATTGTGGATATTGTATATATTGTACATATGATTAGTGCAAGGGTGGTTGGTTGTTTTTTGCTGTCTTTTGGTTTTGGCCTTTCTTTTTAGGTTCTTCTGACATCTGGGGCAAGAAAAGACTGAGGATATGACGTCGGTCATGCGCATTTGTACCCTGACGTCCTGATGTCAGTCTTAAGCGCCTTGACCGACGTCAGCCTAATACTTTGATATTCGGGCCGACCGAGGACAGCGGACTACCCAAGTGTAAGGACTGCAGCAATGTAGATCTTCGAACATCTACATTTATGGTAGGTACAAAACTGTACTTTTCTTCTGGGAAGAAAGATGGATTTTTGTAGTATGTGTGAAACTGAACTCCTATAGGTTCAGAAGAATGCATCCAGCTATGCCTTTTTCATTTTTTAAGAATTGTACTGAAAATGATGGATAGTTTAGATTCAAGAAAGTGATGTTTTAATTTTTGACTACTTAATAGAGATGGTTTGTTTAAAAAAAATTATTTCAACAATAGAGTAGGATAGAATCTGGTAGGAGCATTTGGGAACTGCAGAAAGTGTGCAACCAGTTCTTGTTTACTTAGGGAGAAAAAAAAATTGAGTGACCCCAACTTTCTCCTCCATTTATTTTTTAATACAGTTATTGAATTATCACTTAAGACGTAGATAAACATCCATTTTTATAAAATAAATAAATCATATTAACATGTTTCCAGTTGTAAACATTGTACACCACATGTATACTTTTGTATATCATCAATCTAACATTGGATAAGTTGCACAATTCCTGCCTTCCCTTAAACATCACAATTCCTCCAAAACATTATTCCCACAATTTCCATTTTTTTCAATGCAAGTTGCACCTTCCCTTTCACATAGGTCCCACTTCCAATTCTTTTATTTCTTTTACAATATTCAGTACTTAAAATACAGTTAGTTTAGTCTTTGATTTCCATTTTCTAGTAATTGCTTTGTTGGCAGCCACCAGAATTGAACATAAGGCCTTGTTATGTCTGGGCAATTCAAATCCTGTATTCCAGATAAAAAAAATCATTTTCTTAGTTACACCCATTTGCTCACCCAGTATTTCTGACAGAGTACTCTGCAGGGATTTTGTTTTAATTCTGCAAACTCCTTACACTTCAAAAATGTATGTTTCCAGATACCTCTTTCTGCCCCTCTAATTATCCATTTTTTTTACAGCAACCTTTACTCTAGATTTGACTAAAAACTCTACCAGAGCAGGTTTTTCACTTAGAATTCGCCTTTACCTTTCTCTTTGCCTGTACTCTGCCTTTCCTCATCAAGGATTAATGTTAATCTCTAGCTTGTAGTCCAAATGAATTCTTGGCCTCTTTCCATTCTATTATCTTTCCCTCTCAGATTATTTGCTCTCAGTACTTTGGTGCCTTTGCTAGTTTTCTCTAGTAATTTCCACCCCACTTGCCTGTTCTCTGTACTCCTAATTGCAGTCATCCCTATTGGCTGAATTTTCTTTCTCCATTCCTGTGTTGGCTCAGTTCTTGGAATACTTTCTGCTACTGTATGAATATAATATTCTGTATGTTTATTGTTCCAGTTTGTCCAGTACACACCTCTGAACCTATCCCTTGCTCTTTGCCTATACTCTAACATCAATCCCTGATAGTGAAGGCAGTCTCTAGCCTGCAGTTCAAATTTCTGTCTAACCTCTTCCCATTTAGAGCCAGTGGCTCTAAATATAAATCAAATAAAAGGGAAAGAGAACATCCCTGCCTGGTTCGTCTGTTCAGACACAGCTTCAGATAGAAACCTTCCTACTCAATTTTTGCCTCCAATCCGTCATATATTCTCCTAATTAACTTTATTGTATCAGGGAATGAAAATACTTCCATTAGCCTACTCCTAAAATCTCAGCTTACTCTGTCAAATGCTTTCTCTCTGCATCAAGACCAAACAGCAATATCTTTTTACATTCTGCTTCCCTCTGGATAATCTTTGTTCTGTTAATGTAATCTTTGGTCTGTTAATGTTCTCAAATGTTTGGCTCCCTCCACAAAACTGTATTGATCCAGATCTGTTTATTTTTACAACACCTTTGCCATTCTTTTAATTATTATAGACATAAAACACTTTATAATTGTAGTTTAAAACTGAAATGGGCCTGTATGAAGCAGGGTCTGGTAGGTCTATGCTGTCTTTAGGTTTTCCAGCTACCACAGCTTGCAATGTTGGGGTTTCCCCTCCTTTTAAAATGCTGTTAAACAAAACCTTCCAGATTTTTATCATGTTCTTCCATCCCAGCTTCCAAACTTCCACAGGAATACAGATTTTCCTGCAGATTGATTATACATCACATTTTTCCTTATCTCCTATCTTAACTGTTAATAGTTAAGGCTCATCTACCTCTAACCTTGTGCGCCGGGCAGCACTGCTTGGGGTTAAATTATTCCCGGCTCCACTAAGTCTCCTCTTCAGTTTTTACTTGAAACTAGTCTAACTCTCAACCTAAGCACTCAAAAAGCATCCTACAGTCAAACACTTGCTCAGACCTACTAGCAAGCACTAATATACCCCGACACTTGACTGCAAGGCTCTTTATCCACGCCTCACCAACCAAGCGACTAAGCAGCTCACCCTACTATTCAGGCATGACCAAAGGGCAACTTCAGGTGTACTCTCCAGTCCAGCTGGTGAATCTGGGTATCCTGAGGCAATGTTACAACTGCCTCATGTACACACAGCCCTCTCCTTCTACCACAAAACACTAACATATATGTGAGAGATGCAATTATACAGCCAAACTGGAGGCTAAGGTTTCTCCACCTAAGACTGGATCAGACAGTCAGGAGAAGGTTAACACTTGCACCACACTTCCAGCCTCACATAGACCTACTAAACAAGCACTGTCAAAAAATACACATAAATACACAAAATCATATTCTGAGGCTCTAAATAAAAACCTGCAAAAGCATAAGGGAGCTCCAAAGCAGACACCCACAAAACCTGCACCTCCCATCACAAACCAGACAACACACAGAGCACAAAATCAATGTGCCGCACAATCACAGCCCTTAAGGCGAAATAACATGCTTAACACACTAGTAATACGCGACTCAATAGTCAGGCACACTGACGCCCCACTCACTAGGCTGGACAAGAAGGTTACTGTTAGCTGTCTATCGGGAGCCAGAATCTGCCATGTAACACAAGCACTCAGGTCACTCCAAAACAAGTACAAATATGACTCTGTCATTGTTTGTGTTGGTATGAATGACCTGAAATGTACCTCCCTGGACTACATGAAAAGAGACAGGGAAGAGCTCTCTGATCATGTAGCCCAGGTGGGTATGACCCTGACCCTGAGTAGAATCCTGCCCTCACCAAGAATGATACCTCAGTATAAAGAAAAAATTACAACTGGCTAAGCTTCTGCTTTCATTCAAAGGGGATCCAGTGTCTGTCAGCCTGGGATGACATGCTCGACAAGCCGCGTTGCTTCGCAAGAGACTCCTTGCACCTGTCACCCCTTGGCTTTTGAATACTGGCCAAGGCTCTTGCTGCCTCCATAGTGCCTTTTTTAGGCAAGGCTCAAAATTCAAACCCACCACCGTAAACAGCCCAAGTAAAAAAAAAAAAAAAAGTGAGCGTTTGGCTACTCAACGCCAGGAGTTTAAATCTCAAAATGCATGCGCTCGAAGCACTGCTAAGTATGGAGAATGTCTACAGCTGTGCAGTAACTGAAACCTGGTTCAAGGCTCCAGAGAGCACTCCAGCACTACTGGGCTACAACTCATACCACAAATTTTAACCACAGAACATAGACCGAAACAAAAGGGGGGAGGGGCTGTATCCATATTCATCAAGGGTACTCAGACCTCCAAGTTAGTGGTGCAGCATGATACCTCTGAGATCATCCATGTGTAACTAACATTGGGCAAATCTGCAATGCAAATTGTGGTCTGCTACAGATCACCCTCCATGACCCAGGACCACCACTCAACCTTTCTGGAGACGCTGGAAAGCATGAACGTCCTACTGAACACCCTGATATTGGGCAATTTCAATTACCCTACCATTAACTGGGAAAACTACTTGAGTACAAACTCCCAGGCTCAGCGCTTCCTGGAATTTATCATCTCAAATGCCCTGGATCAGCTGGTAAACTCCCCTACCAGAGGCCACAACATATTGGACCTGGTCATCACCAACATGGGCGACAGGTGTTCCGTACTGGAGGTCAACCAGTCACTGGTTAGATCAGACCATAAACTAATCACCCTGGATGTCCAAACCCTACCACCACCCCCAACCAAGGAAATCACAGTGAAAAACTTTTCTAAAGCAAACTTCACCTTACTTGAGGCAGAAGTGGTAAGATATTATTCGTGTTTCACTGTTACGGTCATTACATTTGGGTAATCCTGCTGGCAGGTTGCCCTCAGCCGGCCTGAATTCCAAAGTCTTGGGTCCTGCGTCGGCCACTGTCGCCCATTCCGTGATGTCAGGTCGTCAGGGGTATAAAAGAAGCAGCCGACGCCATTTTCTTCAGTCTTTCTTGCCGCGCTTCTTTGCTTTATACAAATTTTCATAAAATTTCCAGAATGTCTCCAATACCTCTACAGGATCTTTGTTTTTGTTATAGGCTCCCTAAGTTTGACAATAACACTTTCTACTTTCTGTTGCCTGAGTTATTGTGCTAAACATTTTTGTCACCTGGATTTATCAAAAAACAATTGCTTTATAGCAGCCTTTCTCTAAACTCTTGTATACTGTCCAAAAACTTCCCTATCTTCTCTTTAGCACTCTGCAGTTGCACCTCTTCTTGTTCTGTGAGTCACCTTATTCTTCAATACTTTAACCCATGTCAGCCCCTCTGAATAGTTCATTACTTTATAATATAGCTCTTTTATTTCTACCATAATTTTAAACTGCACTTTTCATTTTTCCCCACTCCCTAGTTATAACCTCTGAAGAAATTTCTGTCTTCCCTAATGATGTCCCTCCTGGGCCAGTAGTCAATGAGCCTCAGTCCTTACAACTGACACTGGTGAGGGACGTTTACTTGGAACAAAGATAGATACACACACTATTTCCAGATGCAGCTCTACACCATGCACAATTTCCCTTAAGCGCACACTTGGGGCTGGGTTTCCCTTCTCTCTCTCTGCCACAATAAGACTCCCTACTGACTCCGCTAAATAGTAGTCCTCAGCCGATTGTTCCAAGCAGAGTCCTCCACCACCCTCTCTGTGAAACAATTGCTTTGCATCCCTGCTCCAAGTAGCCAGCACACACATTTTGAGATTTAATTTGCTCTCTCTCGTGCACGCCTGCTCCAAGTAGCCAGCACACACATTTTGAGATTTAATTTGCTCTCTCTTGTCCATGTGTACACACACACACACACACACACACACACACACACACACACACACACACACACACACACACACGCACACGCACACATACACTTGGGAAAGGCTGGTACAAATTTACCAGCTATGCCCCTCTGTTTAGACTACAAGGTAAATACTGCCACAGGAACACTTCAAAGCCAGCTACTGTAAGGCTGTTACAAGGCTGTACCCAATTATACTTCGTAAAATAATACAGATGGTAGTGTTTGACCAATGCAGCAAGGCTTTCATGAGCGGCCACAGTGTCACCAAATATGTACTCTCAAAGGTTAAAATATTCTCTAAATGACCAGCCACAATGGAATGTTTAAATATATATAAAAAATAAAAGAACATGAAAAGACTGAATAGCTATTTAGACTAAACACCAGAGTTTCAATCACAATAAATATTAAAAATGACAGATGGAAAAATTGACACAGATGCATAAAAACATTACTTAACTGATCTCACTATATTTTACAGACTGATTTAAAGAATTACAGTCCACTTACTAGAACAAGACAAGATGATGTAGGTGAGTGGTCCTTCTTTATCAGGTTTCAAAAACAGACTGCTGAGAGCTAAGTGACATCTCACTAATGTCTAATTATCATTTCAGTGCTGGCTATAGAATGACATCACATCTGCTCATCTGACGCTGGTTCCCACACTACCCCTTTACTAGAAACTGAACCAGAATCTAGCACACGTGCCATAATACACACACACACAGCTTTGCTAAGATGTGTGATAGCATCTCGAATCTATAAACCAATTTCAAAAACTTCCACCCTTCCAGGGTAACAATTACTTCACCAATAAGGACAATACAGTAGGACTCTTGGTCCTGGTTTTCACAGATATTTTGTCTCTGGCTACAATCGGAACTTTGACATGTTCTTCGTGTTTCACTGTTGCAGTCATTACAATTGTTATGGCAGGCTACCCTCAGTTGGCCTGAATTCCAAAGTCTAGGTCCAGCGTTGGTTGCTGTCTCCTCTTCCTTGACGTCAGTGCGCCAGGGGTTTAAAAGATGCAGCAGACACCATTTTCTTCAGTCTTTCTTGCCACGCGGTGCCTGAAGCAAAAGCAGTTGGCAAGTGCCAGTCGGCTGACTGCTGAGATTTTCGTGTTCGAATTTCAGATCCGAAGTCTTCACTAAAAGCTAAGTACCCCGTTGGGGAAACTTTTTTCTTGCTCCAGACCAATGTCAGAAAGTTAATAATTGTATTTCTTGTGGGAATCAAATACCTCATAAGGACTTTCATTCTTACTGTATTCCTTGCCTAGGCCCTGACCACGACGTTGCTAATTGTCGGTTTTGTGCTAGATTTAACCAATGCACTATTAAGCGTCGGTACGATTTTGCATTTCACTATTTTGGCAGAAGATTTAACTATACCTTGTCGTCTGATAGCCATCCGACTACCGGAATTCAGAAACGCAAAGAAGAGGACAGGCATCCGAGGAGCCTTCTTCTAAGCCAGTCGCCGGTTCTCAGTGAGGCGCCTTCTCAGCCCCTGACGACCGCTACTTTAGACTCGCAGGCTGCTACAGACACCCATGTGGAGTCGACCAGGCAGCTGGAAGCTCAAAGTATTGGACCTTCAGAAACTATATCCTCAGATGGGTCCAGAGCCACTGAGCAGGCATCTGCTTCTGAGGGTGTTTTCGGGCCTACTCAATTATATGTTAAAACGACTTCAGCTTCAAAGGCCAACACTAAAGCACCTTTAAAGACAAAGTAACAAGTACAACAGCCTCATGGACAGGCCTCCATGCCTAAAAAACAGATGCTCAAAATGGCCGAAGACCTAATTACTTTGATCAGGGGTTCCTATCACCCTCCTGATAGGAGACCTAGGCAAGAGATAAAATATGAATCTTCAGATCAGGTTTCCATTTCATCTGATTCCTCTTCTGATCAGGAATACTCTCTTCCTCCCTATGAGGATTCTGTTGCTGAAGAATCTATCCTTTCAGCCTCTCCTCCTGAGGATTATTCTTTTGGGGAAACATTACATACTTTGAGGGAGCATTTCCACTGGGAGAGGGCCAAGATTATTCAGAATCTTACAAAAGGCTCAGAGACTTCCTTTTACTACCACAACACAGGCCCCTAGCTATTCCACCTGTGTTAGACATTGTAGATTATGTATTTTCAGAGTCCAGTCTGACCCCTGACTCCTTACCTCCAGCTCCTGTTAAGCCAGACAGGTACTACAGGGTTCCCGACTCTCATAAATTCCTTTTCAAAAACCCTGCTGCTGACCCAGAAACTATCTCAGGGTCCCAAAGGGGTCAAGGCTTCCACTGCAAGAAACCCTACTCCCTCTGACAGGGATTCCACGGCACTGGACAGAATGGGGAAAAAATATTTACACTTCAGCTACCTTGGCTATAAAGGCTTTAAATTGTCCGTTTCATATGCTCAAATATCAGCAATATATTATGTCGCTGCTTAAACAGAAAATGTTGTTACATTCTGAATGTGCAGAAAACAAAGGAATGCAGGCTTTATTGCATGCAGCTGAATAAGTTGGAAAGCATACTTTGCAATGTGGTTTGGATTCTCTGGAGGCCTCCTGCAGGGCTGCAGTTACGGGTTCTGTCATTAGGAGGCATGCTTGGTTAAAGGAACAAAGTCTACCTGATCATGTTAAAGCAAAATTATTAGATGCTCCGTTAGAGCATGATGCTTTGTTTGGTGTTAAAGCAGAAGAGGTGTTAAAGAAAATGGAGGACAAAGCTAAATCTATGCAAACAGTCAAGGATTTCTTACAGGTACAGCCACCAAGAATTAGCAGACACTGGCCTACAAAGAATTGGTCCTTTCCAGTGTCAGACAGGCCACAAAGGGGCAGATACAGATGCCCTAGAGGCAGATCCCAGCCCCAAGGTTCATACAGGTCTAAACAATGGGGTGCTTCTACCTCCAAAACTGTAGAAGACAAATCACAGCCATATAGGAAACAGTCCCAATGACTTCCCCCTGCCTGCGCCAAGCACTTATCTTCTGGCAGCACCTTTAGGGGGAAAACTAGCACTTTTTTCTCAAAATTGGCACATAATAACCCAGGACAAATGGGTCTTAAACAGTTTCACAAGGTTACAAGTTTCACTTCCATACCCTGCCAAGGGCAAACGGTTGGCCAGACCTGCCAAAACATCAATGGGCAGAGGCACAAAAACAAGTCTCATCTCTCATGGACATGAGGGCCATTCAACAAGTACCAGTGCAAGAGCAGGGACAGGGATTCTATTCAAGACTGTTCTTGGTACCCAGAAAGGACAAAGCCTGGAGACCAATACTGGATCTTTCTATTGTAAACACATATCTAGATATTCCAAAATTCAAAATGTTGACTCTACGGCAGCTTCTGCCCATGTTTGGCAAGAAGGCTTGGCTTGTGACTTTAGATCTAAAGAGGCATACCTGCATGTCCCAATCAGACAAACATGCAGAAGATACCTCAGATTCAAAGCTGGCTCAATGCACTACCAATTCTCTGCACTGCCCTTTGGCTTATCTACTGCGCTCAGGGTCTTCACAAAGTGCATGGCACCAGTAATTGCATACTGCAGACAAAGAGGAATACAAATATATCCTTACTTGGACAACTGCCTCATTCAAACAGAGAACAAGGACATTCTACTACAACATCTGGCATTTGTAAACATATTACTCATGACTAGGGTACACAGTCAATGAACAGAAATCAAAACTAGTACCCTCTCAAGAGATAATATTCCTGGGTGCAAGCTTAAATACAACTGCCCAGATGGCTTACCTCACGCCAGACAAACAAAGGCAACTGACTATCTATTTCAAGCTGTTTGCAACAAAGGCTCAGTTATCTGCAAGAAAAATTCTGCAGGCTTTGGGCTTCATGACATCCTGCATTTTACTACTTCCATATGCAAGACTGCATATGAGGAAACTTCAGTGGTGCCTAAAAAGTGTTTGGACTCAACACTGCCACTGCCTGGAAACAATAGTTACTCTCATTCCCTGCCTGCAACAGGAGTTTCGATGGTGGGTGAAGGCCCGTCACCAGAACAAGGGACAGCCATTCACTCTACCCCCAGCCACACAGACATTAACAACGGATGCATCTGATTATGCCTGGGGATCCCACATGGCAGGAAGATATATTCAAGGGACATGGTCCGCAAACCAAATGCATCTACATATCAATCAAAAAGAGATGCTAGTTCAAAATGCCCTGACCGCCTTCAAGGACCTACTTCATCCGGGACAACTTCTGATAGACAGACAATACCATGGTCATGTGGTATATAAACGAGCAGGGAGGCACTCATTCTTACCCCCTTTGCAGACTAGCCATGACTTTGTGGGACACAGCATTGACTTACCAAGTACATCTGCAGGCACAATTCCTGCCAGGAAAGTTAAATACTCTGGCAGACTAACTAAGCAGAAACCTCATGGATCCCCCGAGTGGAAATTGAATCCACAAGTCTTCAGCATGGTAACAAGGAAATGGGGATGCCCGGACATAGATCTATTTGCCTCACCTCACAACTGCCAACTAAAGAGATTCTGCACAGGGAATTATCACAGACAAGCATGGAAAGTGGATGCCCTATCGTTCAGCTGGAAAAACTTAACAATATATGCCTTTCCTCCTGTGCCTCTCCTCCCAAGGTACTCCTAAAGGTAAGACAGGAGAAGCCAAAAATGATACTGATTGCCCCAGACTGGCCACGCCAGTACTGGTATCCAGTCCTAAGGAACTTGTGTCAATGCCCAGCCTGGACCTTACCTCAAGTGCCTCATCTACTGTCCAAGCAGAACAATCAGATCCTGCACAGCCAACTCAAGACCTTAAATCTCTCAGCATGGCAGATAATGTAGTCATACAAAACGCACCTCTCACTAAAGCGGTGATGGATGTCATTTTGGAGGCCAGGAGGCCTAGTACTAGAAAATCCTATGCTGGAAAACGGAAGAGATTCTGTGCTTGGAACCAGGCACAAGGAATTGACACAGCTGTACCAAATATTCCTCAGATTTTGCAATACTTGACTGAGATACTGGACAAAGGCCTATCCTTTTCATCTATAAAAAAATTCATGCCTCTGCCATTTCGGCTCATTACAATACAGAGCCACCAATCTTTTCTCATCCTTTATTAAGGCAGTACCTCAGAGGGGCCAAAAATGTAAGGCCTCCAAGGAGATCACCAATACCTGCATGGGACTTCAATTATGTCTTGGAAAAACTCACCCTGCCTCCTTTTGAGCCAGCTGCTACAGCTGATATAAAGATTTTATCTTGGAAAACAACTCTGCTCCTAGCAATAACTTCTGCAAGACGAGTCTCAGAGCTACAGGCACTCATGGCTGTGGAACCTTTTATCATTTTTTATCCAGACAGGGTTTCTCTGAGGACAAACCCAGCATTTATGAGTAAGGTAGTGTCCAGTGTGGCCCTTAACCAAACTATTCATCTGTCTACCTTTTATCCAAACCCACAGAATAAGGGGGAGACAATTCTGCATTCTTTGGACTTACACAGAGAGCTACGCTTCTATTTGAACAGAACCAAAGCTTTCAGAAAGAGCAATTACTAGTGGCATATTCTGCAGGATCACAAGGAAAGGCTATCTCAAAGCGGACTATTTCGAAGTGGATAGGGCACTGCATTCGTTTCTGCTATTCACAACATGGCAAGCCAGTACCCAAGGGCATTAGGCCACATTCAACCAGAGGAGCAACCACTTCAACAGCCTTCCTCAGGGAAGTACCAACCAAAGACATTTTAGAGGCTGCTACTTGGAGTTCAGTGTACACCTTCACAAAGCACTATCACTTACTACTCTACTCTAAATCCGGGGCAGGCTTTACCACTGCAGTTCTGCAGGGCCTAATAGCCGCTCCTAATGCTATTTTAGCTCCTGCCTCCCAACCTTAGCTTTGGGATTCAACCCAATTGTAATGAGTGCAACAGTGAAACACTAAGAACATAGTACAGTTGTGTACACTTACATAAATGTAGATGTTGGAGTGTATTCACTGTTGCAGTCCAGGTTACCCACCCGCCATCCCCCATTTCCTTGCTGGAACTTATCTGTACTTCTCTATTCTCTACAACCTATGTGATGTATTTGCTTATAGATGAAGGCAAAATATATACTTTGCATGCATGTTTTATTGACATATTTTTAGCCTACCCTTTTGGGGGGCACCTGACATCTGGGGCAAGAAAAACTGAAGAAAATGGCGTCTGCTGCATCTTTTATACCCCTGGCGCACTGACGTCAGGGAAGAGGCGACAGCAACCGATGCCGGACCTAGACTTTGGAATTCAGGCCGACTGAGGGTAGCCTGCCAGCAGGATAACCCAATTGTAATGACTGCAACAGTGAATACACTCTAACATCTACATTTATGTAAGTGTACACAACTGTACTTTAGTCTTTATGGCCTAAACCAGGTAATTTAATTAATTTCAGGCTATTTTTAAAGTAAGCTGGATTAACCTCTTCTCTTCCAGTATCCTCTGTTACAGTATATTAATTTCAAGAATTACAATATAGTCTGACATACATGTGTATTTCCCTTCTGTCCAGCAGGACCCACTGTTGGCACATTTTCAACACGGGAATCTGTACAAATCAGTTTGATATACAAATGACATATAATTCTTTACAAAACTCCAGCTAGCTATGCTGGTATATGTTACACATCCACTGCATTACTTCTCCTGGCATAGCTGGCAGTACCTTGCATTATCACACCTAATTTCCAGTACTCATTCCTTAAATTCCTCTCCTGTTATTAGGTAGGTGAGGAAGTGCCAATGTGTCCTTTTTACTTCATTATCCTGCATTTTTATATTGGATGCGTGTCAAAGCTTTCAGTGGAATGCACTTGTTTCTGTGAAGTACAATTTCTGTCTAGTCTAACCCAGTCGTTGTACCTTGGGGAATATGTAAAGTCTCATAGTTCCTACTACTAAATTCACATCTTGCATAACAAATATTTTCATAAATGTCTTCTGAAATCTTCCCTCTCTTGTTGTATTTTCCCTTGTAGGTCCATCAGATACATGCTTACTGTTGCAAATCAAGTTCGATTCCCTACCTGTAAGTAACCTTCCCTGCTGAAAGCCAATTATTTCTCCCAAAGTCTGAAGTACCATAATAGCAGTTGAAGTGTAATATAAATGCATTCCATTGTAATCCTCCTCCCTTGCCTGTAGCCCCATACTGCTACAAATCTACCTTTTATATTTTTCCTTGTTCTATTACTATTGGAGCTCCTCTAGCAATTAGTGTAATTTCTGATTGTTTCCTTATATCCCTGATATTCTGCTGAATATCCATCCTGAAAATGTTCTTTATTAAATTCACATGCTCACTTCTTTCCAAATGTACCTCTTGTAGCATTGCTGTTTGCACTTTGCATTTCTTAATGTAATTCAGTATTCCTACCATTTATCTATACCTGTGAGGCCATTCCCTTTCCAAAATAATATGGATAGTGTAGCTGTTATGGTAAGAATTTATCTTTTCCACCCGTTATATGTGATAGCATTTTTAAATGTCTGTTTCTGGCTTTTGTGTTACACACACCCACTAATGTTTGGCAGGTTGATTATTTTATTCATTTGTTTCTTGTAAAATGTGACACAGATTCAAATGAGATGACAAGATTTTATTTTACTGTAAACCATAAATAAACACCCTCAGAACCTGTTAACTTAAAACAAACAAAGCTATGTACACCTTTAAATAATCAAGCTTAACCCTCCCAAATTGACGTCTGCACCCACAGGAATTACCTGACTTAAAATTAAGGTTATTCATGCTAAGATACATGTTGCAGTCTCTGCTACTTCTTACATTAATTGTCTTTTCTTGTCTTCTCTTTTTCCCTCACAGATGGGAAAACAGCCTGTATGTTTTCTTTAGCCTTAAGAAAAAGTGCACTGGCTGTCTTTAATTAAAACTTAAACATACACTTTTCTAGTAAATGCATTGAAGTATTTGGGTACAAAGAAAGATGTTCTCTTGTTCACTTCCAATAATTTCAAACTTTGTTTTACTAATATGCTTGCCTTTGTACCTTCTAATTTTTATGATTTTCTCAGCAAACAATGCCCAAAGCTCTCTGTTTATTGCCTGTACCTGTAGTCGGCTTATCTCCATGGAAACATATGACAGAATATACAGCTGCCGTCAGCTGCAAACGTCTCCACTCACACTGGACATTTATTTGATAAAGAAATTACATTCATAGTGTTCTCTTACTTTTAAAGCGCACATAGTTACACAAAAAACTTGTTATTCGATTTAGCCAAAAGCATTAATCCAGACATTCATATTTGCAAAAGAGAAAACATCTCAACTCTACATGTATTGTAATCATGACATTTTTAAACCTCACTCCCACCTCAACAGCCCAAGATTAAAGTGCATTAAGTTAAGCATGCTTTTGTCCACCCTTTCTTCCATTTTTAGATTGTAATGCTTACATTTCTAATTCTTACTGACTTTTATCAAATAAGCAATTGGTGAAAAAGCTTTATTATATAACATGCAGTTTATATCCTGAAATGTTTTTACAAATATGGTTAATCTGAATAACCTAGTTACTTAGTTACTCCCCCCCCCCCTTTAGTGTCCTTCCAAAAGGTATTGACAGAGTGGGACATATGCCTTTAAGTCCCCCCACAAGCTTAACAAAGTCAACAAAAGTCCAGTCTTTCTCCTCCACTTTTTTTTGCAAGGACATACTTTAAAAATGTGATTCCTTTATAGTCTCACATTTATTTATTAGTTTGTGTTGCAGGTCTTTTTCCTGTTCATCTCCCAATCCCAGATTCCAGTTCAGGTCCAAGATGCTCCAAATTCTTCTAGTCAACTCCTGTACTTTTAACCTTTCTCAAGCATTTTCTTTTGGAACATTGGAAAAGGTTTTAATGGATAAGTTTCTCTATGGGCTTTATTATCAGAAGAATGAGAAGCAGAGTTCCCTTTTCTTTAATCGCTCACTTTTTGTTGGAATAACTTTTGTATTTCCTCCTTTGCTTGTTTTGCATCAAAAAAATGACTTTGATACCCCAGGAAAAAATGTTCTGAAGACAGGTATAGCGGCTTGAATCACACCCCTGCCTCTTGACATTCCTTGATTGCTTTGCTCTGAGCACGTTTGTTTTATTTTTTGTCTGTATTACTGGAAGTCCTCTCTTGTATGAAAGCTGAAGCTTGAACCGCTTTTTGCTGAACAGCTGCAGGATTCTTCCCAGTCATGGTTTTCTCTTCACCTTTTTTAACTGATTTTCTTTCAGCCTCTCTAAGTTTATTTGCTTGCATCCAGGCATTGTACTCGCTAGGCAGTAACAGAATTTTACTAAAACAGTTAGAATTACTAGCCCTTCTCGGTTTCTTTTTTTCATACTGGGATAGCTTAAGTTAAACTGTTGATGAATATGCAGCCATCTTAGAAGTCCCCTCATATTTTTACTTTGTTGTAGATGAAACTCAACTAACGGATAAACTCACAAGTGCAGCACCTGCACACACAAATATATATGTATGCTAAAATTACGTCTCATTTAAAATTGCAAGTTGCGAGTTCATTGGTTCATATGTGGTAATTAGTCTAAAGATCCCAGGGGCCTTTTAAAGCCTAGCCTTGCTTCTCAAGTGTATCTTATAACTTTTTGTTATCCTAGGCTTATTTTAAGGGGTATATGTAGACTGGCATGGGTGGTGAAGCATTTACTGTCTGCCTTTGTCTACTAGAGACATAGGTGCCAGACCAGGGGCAAATTTTTGATTCCCCATCAGCTGGTCCGATTTACACGAGTCAGGTTAGGGGAAGAACTTTGCTTCATACAGATGAAAAGCCTGTTCCAGAAAAGGGGTAATCTTTGAGAGGCATACCTGTTCCTCCCACATGTATTTATATTGCAGATGGGGTTTAGGTCTTTAGACCAGGTAAATCTGATGCTCTTTGTTTTGAAATGGGCAGCAAGGTCCATCAGAGAAGGATCAGAGGATGCTTTGTAGACCAGGCATGCATTGCCTTTCAGCAGTCTGTAGTAGACTGAATCCAGTGCAGACTTTGAGGCAGTCCATG
Organism: Protopterus annectens; assembly: GCF_019279795.1. Classification (NCBI taxonomy): domain Eukaryota; kingdom Metazoa; phylum Chordata; order Ceratodontiformes; family Protopteridae; genus Protopterus; species Protopterus annectens. The sequence goes on from NC_056734.1 coordinate 71,698,169, forward strand.
TGGGACATGTTATGTATGATCTGTATTTTTGCAAGAAAACTCTGTGGCACTCTAGTTGTTACATATGCCTGGTTACGTACGCACCCAAGGGAACATTGTACTCTTATTCTCATGAAAGCAGAATATAGAGCAGCAATGACACCTTTGGACCTAGATGCCATACTGTTGCTTATACGTTGTGCAGCATAGAATAATTCTGTTACTACTGTAGATACATGATGGTCAAAAGCTAGGTTGCTGTCTATATGCATTCCAAAATCCTCGACCACTGTGTCAACTCTTAGTGGTATATTATCAATGTGGTGTTATCCAGAAGTGGCCATCTTCCTAAAAGATACATGCATTTCTCGACACTGAGTTTTGTACTGTGATTCTGCCACCAGTTAGTAGCCTGTGTTAGGCCTTCTTGGAGGGTGTTTGTGTCTTTGGAGTATTCTGTAACTGCACCAAGTTTGCAATTGTCTGAAAACTTGGTCTGTCAGATGCCCCTGACATTAACCTTAATGTCAAATGAGTAAATGTTAAAAAGGAGACACCTCACCACTGAGCCTTGAGGGAGTCCAGTAGTGACTGGCCTCTTTTGGGGATAGACTCCCTTATCCTAACTTCTTGAGTCCTATCTGTAAGCCAGCTGGCTATCCAGTGGGTGACATAGGGGCATATACAAAATTTTGAGAGTTTGAGTACAGTGTCCATGTTGGGGTACTGTGTCAAATGCTTTTGCCAGGTCAAGGTAGGCAGTATTTACCAGTTTGCCCTTTTCCACTGCATTGGTAGCTTTCATAAAGAAATCAGTCAGGTTGCGTAGGCATGACCTGCCCTTGATGAAACAAAACTGGATTAGAGACTGAAAGTTTTCTATGTCATTGTTTATAATTTCCATGGCTTTGCATACAAGACTGTCAGACTTATGGATCTGTAGATGTTCTTAGTGTTTCACTGTTGCAGTCATTACATTTGGGTAATCTGCTGGCAGGTTGCCCTCAGTCGGCCTGATTAACAAAGTCTTGGGTCCTGTGTCGGTTGCTGTCCCTTCTTCCATGATAAGTCGTCAGGGGTATAAAACATGCAGCCGGTGCTATTTTTATCAGTCTTTCTTGCCACGCGGTGCTTGAAGCAGAAGCAGCTCGCAAGTGCCGGTCGGCAGACTCCTGAAATTTTCGTTTCAGAACCGAAGTCTTCAACCTAAAGCTAAGTACCCCGTTGGGGAAACTTTTTCTTGCTCCTTACCGATGTCAGTAAAAGTAAATAATTGTATTACTTGTGGGAAGCAAATAACTCAAGGATTTTCATTTGTACTGTATTCCTTGCCTAGGCCCTGACCACACCTGAGCCTTGCTGTCGGTTTTGTGCTAAATTTAACCAACATCTGTATACTTTTGCATCTAAATATTTTGGCTCAAGATTTAACTATCCTGAAATGTCATTGGTTAGCAATCAGACTACCAGAATTCACAAAAAATGCTAAGAAAAAGACAGACAGACCGTCGAGGTCCAAAACCGACAAAGCTTCTCCTAAGCCAGTCACCGGTTCACCGGTACTCAGTGAGACGCTTTTGCAGCCCCTGATACCCGCTACTTTTGATTCGCAGGCCTCTACTGAGACCCATTCGGAGTCCGGTATGCCACGAGATACAAGTATTGAACCCGTGGATGTCTCTACCTTAGATGGGTCCTGAGCCGCTGACTGGCACCGGCTTCTGAGGGTGCTTTCGGGCCTAAAGATTTGTATATTAAACCGACACCATCTTCAAAACCAAGGCCAAAATCAACTTCTCTGTCTAAAAAAACGACGCTTGGGCCACATGCACAGGCCCCTATGCCTAAAAAACAAATTATCAAAATGGCTGAGGATTTAATTACCTTGATCAGGGATTCCCAATCCCCTCCTGCTAAGAGGCCTAGGCCAAGGCACTGATTATGAATCTTCAGATCAGGTTTCCATTTCTTCTGATTCCTCTTCTGATCAGGAATTATCTGTTCTACCTTATGAGGACTCTGATGCAGAAGAATCCATCCCTTCTGTTTCTCCTCCTGAGGATTTTTCTTTTGGAGAAACTTTGCATACCTTAAGGGAACATTTTCATTGGGAGAGTCAGGATTTTTCAGAATCCAAAAAGAGGCTTAGAGATTTCCTTCTTCATCAGCATAGGCCTTTGGCTATACCTCCTGTTCTAGACATTGTTGATGTTTTCTCAGACTCCAGCATGGCTCCTGATTACCTGCCTCTGGCTCCTAGTAAGCCAGACAGATATTACAGGGTTTGTGACTCCCACAAATTCCTTTTTAAAAACCCTACTGCTGACCATGAAACAATTTCTCAGGGTCCCAAGGGTGTTAATGCTTTTACTGCTAAAAATCCTACCCCTTCTGATAGAGACTCCAGGGCGCTGGATAAATGGGGTAAGAAGGTTTACACGTCTGCAACCCTGGCAATCAGGGCTTTAAACTGTCAATTTCATATGCTAAAATATCAACAGCATGTCATGGGCATACTTAAACAGAAATGATATTGATTTCTGACTGTGTGGAAAATAGAGTTGCAGGATTTATTGCATTCAGCTGAACAAGTTGGAAAGCATACTTTGCAAAGTGGTTTTGATTCCTTGGAGGACACTTGCAGGGCCACTGTAACTGGATCTGTGATAAGAAGGCATGCTTGGCTCAAGGAGCAAAATCTGCCTGGTCATGTTAAAGCAAAATTGTTGGATGCTCCTTTACAACAGGACAGTCTATTTGGTAATAAGGCAGAAGAAGTTTTGAAAAAGATGGAAGACCAAGCTAAATCTATGCAAACTGTAAAAGGTTTCCTACAAGTGCAGCCACCCAGATTCAGTAGGCACTGGCCTACTAAGAACTGGTCCTTTCCCGTACCCAGCAGAGCCGCTCAGGTCAAACTGACATTCCAAAGGCTCCAGGAACTTACAGAACAAAACAATGGGGTGCTTCCACCTCCAAATCTGGAAGTAGCAAGGCACCTCCCTATGGTAAACGGTCTCAATGACTTTCCTCTGCCATTTCCAAGCACTTATCTTTTGGCAGCCCGGGGAAACTAGCACTTTATGCACAAAACTGGCGTCTAATTACCCAGGACAAGTGGGTTTTAAATATAGTATTCCAGGGATACAGATTTCATTTCCAAACGAATGGCCAGAGCTGCCTCCAAATCAGTGGGCAGAGGCCCAAAAACAAGTTGTCCCTCATGAATATGGGGACTATTCAACCAGTAACAGAAAAGGACAATGTTTTTATTCAAGACTTTTCTCTAGTACCCAGAAAAGACAAATCACGGCGTCCAATTCTGGACTAATCCATTCTTTATACTTTCCTGGACATTCCAAAACTCAAGATACTGACTCTACAACAGTTACTGCCTATGCTAGGCAAGGACGCCTGGTTGGTAACTCTAGACTTAAGAGGCTTACCTGCATATCCCAATCAAGGAATCTTGCAGAAGATACCTCCACTTCAAAGCAGGCTATTTGCATTACTAGTTCTGTGCACTGCCCTTTGGCTTATCTACTGCGCCCAGGGACTTCACAAGGTGCCTGGCACCAGAAATTGCATTTTGCAGACAAAGAAACATTCACATTTATCCTTATCTGGATGATTGTCTAATTCAGGCAGAAAACAAGGACACTCTTCTACCGCATCTGGTGTTTGTAAAAAGGCTTCTAACTTGCCTAGGGTACACCATAAACGAAAAGAAATCACAACTGGTACCCTCTCAAAAAATTACATTCCTGGGTGCAAGCTTGATTACAACTGCCCAGATGACTTACCTCACGCCAGAAAAACAAATCCAATTAATGACTTACTTGAAGTGGCCACAAAAACCCAGGTATCTGCAAGACAAATTCTGCAGGCCCTGGGGTTCATGGCTTCCTGCATTCTTCTAATTCCATATGAAAGACTGCATATGAGGAAACTTCAGTGGTACCTAAAAAGCTTATGGAGTCAACATTGTCACAGCCTGGAAGCAATGGGGGAGCCCAGACATAGTATATCAGTTGGACAAATTCTGCACAAGAATCCATCACAAAAAAAGCTTGGAAAGTGGATGCTCTATCCTTCAGCTGGAAAAACCTATCAGTTTATGCATTTCCCCCTCTGCCTTTGCTCTGCAAGGTATTACTAAAAGTCAGACAAGAAAAACCAAAAATGATTCTGATTGCTCCAGACTGGCCTCGCCAACACTGGTACTCGCTCCTACGCAATATGTAACACCTTCCTCCGTGGTACCTGCCTCGGACACCTTATCTACTGTCTCAGCAGAACTTTCAAATTCTGCACACTCTGCTCCAAACTCTGAATCTTGCAGCATGGCTAATCAACTAATTTCACCAGTTACATCTCTCCACAAACCTGTGATGGATGTCATTTTGGAGGCTAGAAGGCCTAGTACTAGAAAATCTTGTGCTGATAAATGGAAAAGATTCTGTTCCTGGAATCAGGCACAAGGAATAAACACAACAATGCCAAATATTCCTCAGATTCTGCAATATTTAACTGAGATGCTTCACAAGGGCCTATCTTTTTCTTCCATAAAAATTACTGCCTCTACCATTTCAGCTCATTACAACACAGAGCCTCCCCTGTTTTCTCATCCCCTGCTAAAGCAGTATCTCAGAGGGGCCAAAAATTTAAGACCTCCCAGGAGAGCACCAACTCCTGCATGGGACCTCAATTTTGTGTTAGAAAAACTCACCCTACCTCCTTTTGAGCCAGCTGCTACTGCGGACATAACATTTCTCTCTTGGAAGACTGCTTTTCTTTTAGCAGTCACTTCAGCTAGAAGGATTTCAGAACTACAGGCTCTCATGGCAGTGGAGCCTTTTATTATTTTCTACCCGGACAGGGTAGCGCTCAACACCAATCAATCCTTTATGCCTAAAGTGGTATCTAGTGTGGCTCTCAATCAGACCATCTGCCAACTTTTTTCCCAAATCCACAGAACAAGGGGGGAGCGGATTCTGCATTCATTGGATGTACACAGACAACTAAGATTCTACTTGAACAGGACAAAATCTCTAAGAAAATCTGAGCAACTACTGGTGGCATTTGCTGCAGGGGCAGAGGGAAAGGCTATTTCAAAGCAGACTGTTTCAAAATGGATAAGCCATTGTATTAGTTTCTGCTACATGCATCATGGTAAACCTGTCCCCAAGGGGATTATTTTGATCCCATTCCACCAGGGCTACATCTACTTCTGCAGCCTTTCTCAGAGGGGTTCCTACCAGAGACATTCTAGAAGCTGCTACCTGGAGCTCAGTTCATACTTTCACCAAGCATTACCATTTACCTTTCTTTAAATCCAGAGCAGGCTTTGCCACTGCTGTCCTGCAGGGCCTTATAGCTGCACCTAATGCTGTATAATTCTATCCTCCCAACCATAGCTTTGGGATTCTACCCAAATGTAATGATTGCAACAGTGAAACGAGAAGAACATAGTACAGTTGTTTACACTTACTATAAATGTAGATGTTTGAGTGTATTCACTTTTACAGTCCTGCTTACCCACCCGCCAGCCCCCTACTGTTCTCTTTTTATACCTCTTCTTTCTGTTACTATGCTCAAAAGCCTTTTTGTTGTATTTGCTTTTATTTGGAGGTATATTTTTTGTGTTCTAAATTACATGCATATAGATATAGATATAGATATAGATTTTCATATATATATATATATATATATATATATATATATATATATATATATATATATATATATACATATTTTGCTCCCCATTTGAGGGGCACGTGACATCTGGGGCAAGAAAAACTGATGAAAATGGCGTCAGCTGCATGTTTTATATCCCTGATGACCTGACGTCATCGAAGAAGGGACAACAACCGACGCAGGACCCAAGACTTTGTTAGTCAGGCTGACTGAGGGCAACCTGCCAGCAGATTACCCAAATGTAATGACTGCAACAGTGAATACAACATCTACATTTATGCTAAGTGTTACACAACTGTACTTTATAAATGTACATAGATGGCCCACTGTTGTGCAGAGGAATGGCAGTTGCTGTCCTTTTGCTTGCCATGAAGCATGTTTGGAGGCTAATGTTAAATAGTGATTTTAATGGTCCTGATAGGTTGTGTTTCATTACTGGGGCCCACTGACAACAGTGTTCTTTACCTTTGAGAGTGTATGAAGGTCCTATTCCATAGTGATAGGGGAGTTGTGGTCAAAGGTATTTCCTGTAAGGTGTCTGTGGGGGAAGAGGGTGGACAAGATTGGAGCAAAGTTTGTTGGCTATTAGATTTGCTGCATCTTCCACCTCAGTATAGTTGATTCAGTTTGCTATTAGCCTTTTTGCAGTATAGGCTGTTTTTTTCCAGTCAGAGGTTTAGCTGAGAGTTATAGCTGTATGTTGGTGTTGAATTTATGTTGGCATTCAATTATTTTCCAGACCTGTAGTGGCATCACTTTCACAAAATGTAGCTACTAGATGATATTACTACAACATATTCAATAAGAAGTGAGCCTTTGTCAAATATAGTACAAAAGCACTGTTGTCTAAAAATAGTTTACTTCACTGCTTTTTAGAAGTCCCTGGCTTCTCAGCTTGTGCACCCTTGTTTGGCGTAAGGGAATCAAACTGTCAACTCAGTCTGTATATTCTAATCAAAAGATTTTCAAATAATATATTCCTCCAATTTTTTTCTGTTAAAGATATATCACATAAACTTAGCTTAACACTTTCCAGTTAATTTCAACATTTAAATCATTTGGGGGACTTCTGGTAAGGAAACAAGGAAATCAGACATGATGGTGACCAGAAGCCCCTATGCATAACAGTGGCGTGTTAAATAGTTAAAACCCCATCAGAACTATCAAGAAAGAGAGGTGAAGTTTGAGACGCAACAAATGTATTGTCCAAATGAAAGAAAAAGTAAGATGAAGACAAAAAGGCAGGTAGAAAAGCACAGGAGCAGCATTGGCTGTGCTCAGTCCACCCAGGCATTCTACATAGCACACTCGAGCAACTCTGCAGTCTGCGGCTGCCCCCCCCCCCCATAAAGTCTAAGAAGGAATCAGGACTACAAAACTAAAACAAGGATATACCTTTTGAGCCTAAAGAGCAGGGTCAGTCCACCTAGGCATTCTGCATGCATGTGTTATGATAGTGAAGCTTTAACATTAACTGTTCTTTAGTAGTTCTCAGCATGCTAATAAAACTGACTCTCTGAGCCTTGTGCCCCCCCCCCCCAGCTTGTGCAGTAATCCTGACTGTCCACTAGACTGAATACACTTAATTCAGGTCCTTCCTATTCTCTGTGATTAAAAATTAACCCTCAAGCAGCTCTTTCAGTGCGGTTTGCCTTAGTTTTGTTTCAGTTGAGCCCCACCTGTTTATTTGCAACTCTATGCACTCCCCTTCATTGCCAATGCATCTCCCTACTCTAATATGTGCACAAACTGGCTACTAATAAGCAAGTCATTGTGAAGACACACTCCCAACCTTAATAAACTTTGCTGTCTCTTCTCGCCTTCATTTTACAGGTAGAGTTTGTATTGCTACTCACCCCCTCTGAGGTCTTCACTGATTGCCTCTCTGGTTTGGCTGGTTTCTTTGGTTTGCACCCTTTTTGCTGCCCTCCACTGCCAATACTAAGTCTGTATTAGATTCCTGTTGTTTGTGGAGCCATCTTTAAATTACTAGACTCCTGTCAGGACAAGTGCTCATCAGCAGTTGAATTCTTCTCACTGGTAAGCCATTAGATACTTAACTGGTGATCCACAGCTTGGAGGGATTTAAGACCCACTCTGTTTGCCTGTGCTATGCATGGACTCGCTTTGCACCCCACTAATCCCTCCTAATCCCACCCGCCCTCACTACATCTAAATTTATTCTAGGCACTAACCCTTTCCAATAACCAGCAACCAATCAGAACAATACTAGTAACTTATCTCCTGTATCGCCCACAGTACCTCACCCTCCTCCAGTCTAACTGCTCACCGGACACAATCATGCTACAACCTAATGTGCTTACACTCCTTACCTGCACACTTCTTTCACACCTTACATCCTACCAGGACTCTCTAAGAGACATACCCCACCACTATCACTGCACTCTTACTCCCACTTCTATCCATCACCCACCTACTAATTACACTTGTCATACCATCACAATCGCCATCCCAATACACCCACTGTACTACCAGTCACCTGTTACATTCAAACAAAAAATGTCCCTGAAATACAGATTAGGTTCATAGGTTCATAGATTAATACTAGGCTAACTGCCCTTGAGTCATTTTAATCCTAGACAATTATCCCCTGTGAGATTCAAACCCTGTACCTTGTGTTTGTAAGGCAAACACCTTAACCATTGGGCCACCCTCCCAACTGGTTAATTACCATATTTATAAAACTTATGATGTTCTTCATCTCACATTGCTGCAGTCCTTACATATGGGTAGTCCGCTGTCCTCGGTCGGCCAGAATACCAAAGTATTAGGCTGACGTCGGTCAAGGCGCTTAAAACTGACATCAGGACGTCAGGGTACAAAAGCGCATGACCGACGTCATTTCCACAGTCTTTTTTGCCACATGGTCCGATGCAGAAGCAGCGTTGCAAGTGCCGTTCGGCGTTCTGAAATTTTTCGAATTCGGAGTTTCAGACCGAATCCAAGTTGGCTAAGTACCCCGTTGATGAATATTTTGGTTTTTTCTTGCCTCAGTGTTTTACCGGATGTCAGAAAAAGTGAATAACTGTATTTCTTGTGGGAAACAGATACGCATAGGGATTATCATTCTTTGTGTATTCCTTGTTTGGGGCCTGAGCACGGCGTTGTTGGGTGTCGCTTTTGTGCTAGGTTCAATAAGCGCACTATTAAGCGAAGGTTAGATTGTGCTAGGCTGGTCTTTGGGAAGCGGTGCAATTATAATATGCCGTCGGATTCTCCGGCCGCTTCTGCTAAGAAGCGCAAAGACAAAGCAGTTAAACCCAGGCAAGATGAGTCGTCCGTTCGGACGCCGGTTCTTTAGAGGCTTCAGTGGAACCGGTGGTTCCGGCGGAGACTTCTCTGGAGTCTCAGGGGAGACTTTGATTTTGCAGGAGGTGGTCTCTCAGGAGGCAGGTCAGGCTGAAGGGGCTTCTCAAGTTACTGTACTCCCTCCCTTCCTAGGGTGGGTAGGCCTTCTCCTTCTGTTTCCAAGGCTTCTCCCAGATGCAGGCCAGTTTTAGCTTCTGTTGGTGTCACTCCTAGTTCAGCAGGGTCTGTGCCTAAGAAGCACATGCTTAAAATGGCAGAAGATTTGATTACTCTGATTAGAGGTTCTTTGCCCCTCCTGATAAGAGGCCTAGGGTGGAGCCAGAGTTGGGAAGTTTTGAGCAGGCTTGGATGTTTCAGAGTCTTCAGCTGAAGACTTGCAGGAGTACTCTCCTTATTCTGATTCTGATGCAGATGATTCCACTCCTTCTGCTTCTCCTCCAGAGGATTTTTCTTTTCAGAGACACTTCATTCTATGAGGGAACATTTTAAGTGGGAAGGTCAGGACTTCTCTGATTCTAGGAAAAGGCTTAGGGAGTTTTGCTGTTACCCCAGCATAGGCCCTTGGCTATACCCCCTGTTCTGGATGTTGTGGAAGATGTGTTTGCAGAGGCTTCACTTAATCCTGATTCTCTGCCTCCTGCTCCTGTTAAACCGGATAGGTATTACAGGGTGCCTGAGGCTCATAGATATCTTTATAAGAGTCCTAGGGCGGACCCAGAAACTATTAGTCAGGGACCTAAGGGTGTCAAGGCCTCTGTTGTAAAAAATCCGGTTCCTCTAGATAAAGAAGCCAGAGCTTTGGATAGATGGGGAAAGAAGGTCTATACATCTTCTACCTTAGCTATGAGGGCTTTGAATTGCCAGTTTCATATGTTGAATCAAAACTTTCTTCTTTCTCAATTGAAGTCTAAGGTGGATGCTCTGGCGGAAGGCATTGAGTGTAAAGAATTACAAGATTTGGTGCATGTCTCTGAACAGGTGGGTAAGCATTCATTGCAGTGTGGTTTTGATGCTGTGCAGGCCTCGTCTAGGGTGGCTGCCACTGGCTCAGTTCTTCGCAGGCACGCCTGGCTGAAGGATCAGAATTTATCTGACCATGTTAAGACAAGGATTTTGGATGCTCCTTTGCAGTCTGATGTGTTGTTTGGTTCACCTGTGGAGTCAGTCTTGAAGAAAATGGAAGACAAGGCTAAGTCTATGCAGGCTGTTAAGGATTTTTGCAAGTTCAGCCTCCAAGTTTAGTAGGAATTGGCCTGCTAAGGGGTGGGCGTATCCTTCTTATGATTCTCAGTCTAGGGGTAGATCTAGGCGTGGTAGGGGCAGAGCTCAGAGTTCTTTCAGGCCTAGAACAGGAGTTCACCTGCACAATCTTCGGTGAGGGCAGGGGCCAGTCCTTTCGTAAACAGGCCCAATGACCTACTTTTCAGCTGCCAGATCCTTCTTGCCTGGCAGCACCTTTGGGAGGAAGGTTAGCACTCTTCAAGGAAAATTGGATGTTGATTACCCAAGACAAATGGGTATTGGATATCATACACCAGGGTTACAAGTTTTATTTCCATACCTTGCCTCCTTTCAAAGGCATGCCGGACGTTCCTCCTCAGCAAAGACTAGAGGCTCGCAAACAAATTTCTCTACTACTTCAAATAGGGGCCATACAACCGGTCCCTCTGCCAGAAGTGGGCCTAGGATTTTATTCTTGCCTGTTTCTAGTACCAAAGAAAGGAAACACATGGAGACCAATTTTGGATTCATCTATCCTCAACACATATCTGGACATTCCCAAGTTCAAAATGTTGACGTTACAACAGCTTTTACCTCTGCTGGGCAAAGATCACTGGATGGTGACTCTGGATCTCAAGGAGGCTTACCTTCATGTTCCTATCAGGCCCGGTTGCAGGAAGTATCTGCGTTTTCGGGCTGGGACTTCACATTATCAGTTCTCTGCATTGCCCTTTGGCTTATCTACTGTGCCCAGTGTGTTCACGAAGGTTCTGGCTCCAGTGGTAGCTTTCTTCAGGCTAAGAGGAATACAGATCTATCCTTATTTGGCCGACTGCCTGATTCTGGCCCAAGAAAAGGACGAACTTTTTCATCATTTACAGTATGTGATGGCAGTGTTAAGATGCCTGGGGTATTCTGTAAACGAAATAAAGTCCAGTCTAGTACCCTCTCAGGACATGTGCTTTCTGGGTGTGAGACTGAATACAGCATCCCAGATGGCCTTTTTGACCCCGGACAAACAAAAGAATCTTTCTCTTTACTTCCACCACTTGTCTCGTCAGTCCAGGCTGACTGCAAGGACAGTCCTTCAAGCCTTGGGGTTCATGGCATCTTGTATTCTGGTACTTCCCAATGCCAAACTGCATATGAGGAAGCTACAATGGTATCTCAAGAATGTATGGACACAGCACTGCCAAGATTTGGACACTGTCATTCAAATAATACCTTGCATTCAAAAGGAATTTTTGTGGTGGGCTCAGGAATGTCACCTAAACAAGGGACTCTCTGACCCGGCCAGAGGCGAGTCAGATTTTAACGACAGATGCCTCAGACAAAGCTTGGGGAGCTCATCTAAATGGAAAATGGGTACAAGACACGTGGCCTGCCAGACTTCAACATCTACATATCAACTTGAAGGAGATGTTAGCAGTCCAGTTTGCATTGATAGCTTTCAAGGATTTACTTCTTCCAGGGCAGGTGTTGATTCAAACAGACAACACAACTGTCATGTGGTACATCAACAAGCAAGGGGAACGCATTCTTATCCTCTATGCAGACAAGCAATGATTTTGTGGGAGACTGCTCTCAGTTTACAGCTAAATCTTCAGGCAAGGTTTCTGCCAGGAGCACAGAACTCCTTAGCAGATGTGTTGAGCAGACAAATTATGGATCCCCACGAGTGGAAATTGGATCCTCATGTATTTCAGAGATTGACAGTGTTATGGGGAACTCCAGACATAGATCTGTTCGCTTCTCCACTAAATTACCAGCTGCCAAAGTTTTGCACAAACAGGTTTCATCCCACAGCTTGGAAAGTGGATGCTCTCTCATTCAATTGGAGCAATCTTCACGTGTATGCCTTTCCACCTCTGCCTCTCCTCCCAAAGGTACTGCTGAAGGTCAGACAGGACAAGCCAAACATGATTTTAATAGCTCCAGATTGGCCTCGACAGCACTGGTACCCATTACTGAGAAGTCTGGTACAGGAGCCTCCATGGCCTTTGCCTTGATTCCTCACCTGCTGTCTCAGGAGAACAGTCATTTACTCAATGTCAAACTTCATTCTCTACATCTGACAGCCTGGCATATTCTGTTTTAAACCCTGGAGGGTCTCAGCTTCCACAACAAGTTTTGAATGTTATTTTGGAGGCCAGAAGGCCTAGTACAAGGAAAGTTTGCGTAGATAAATGGAGGAGATTTTTATTTTGGAGTACAGCAAAGGACTTTGATGTTTCTAAACCTAATTTAAGTGTTGCGCTTCAATACCTTACTGAGTTATTGGACAAAGGTTTGTCCTTCTCTATAAAGGTTCATGCTGCAGCAATTTCTGCTCACTATGACTGTGACCCACCATTATTTTCTCAGCCTTTGTTTAAGCAATTCCTTAGAGGGGCAAAGAATACAAGGCCCCACGTAGAGCTCCTACTCCTGCTTGGGATCTCAATTTTGTGTTGGAGAAACTCACTCTACAACCTTTTGAGCCTGCAGCATCGGCAGAGTTGAAATATTTATCATGGAAGACTGCTTTTTTGTTGGCCATTACCTCTGCAGAAGGGTTTCTGAATTACAGGCCCTTATGGCAGTTGAGCCTTTCTTAATTTTCCACAAGGATAGGGTGTCTTTGCATACTAACCCTTCTTTTATGCCTAAAGTGGTTTCTAGTGTGGCTTTAAACCAAACTATTCATTTGCCTACTTTTTATGCAAACCCCAAAATAAAGGGGAAAGGATTTTGCACACTTTGGATATACACAGACAGTTGCGATATTATTTGAGCAGAACTAAAGGGTTCAGGCAGTCTCAGCAGTTGTTTGTTTCCTTTGCTTTGGGTTCTCAGGGCAAACCTGTTTCAAAACAAACTATTTCTAAGTGGATTGGTTTTGTATTGCTTTCTGTTATTCCCATCATGGTAAGGAGATTCCAGCTGGGATTAGGCCTCATTCCACTAGGGCTACTGCCACTTCTACAGCTTTTTAAGGGGTGGCTACTAAAGATATTTTGGAAGCAGCTACTTGGAGTTCAGTGCATACTTTCTCTAAGCATTACCACCTTCCACTTTACTCTAAATCTAGGGCTGGATTTGCCACTGCAATTTTACAGGGCATGTTGGCAGCTCCTAATACTTTATAGTTTTGCCATCCTCCCTTACCTCTGCTTTGGGATTCTACCCATATGTAAGGACTGCAGCAATGTGAGATGAAGAACATAGTACAGTTTTGTACCTACCATAAATGTAGATGTTCGAAGATCCACATTGCTGCAGTCCAATTTACCCTCCCTCCTTCCCCTCTGTTGTTGAAGGTGGTGGTGTGGTTTGTGTTGTACATATTGTATATATGGTTAGTGCACGGGTGGTTGGTTAGGTTTTGCTGGTTTTTGGCTTTGGCCTTTCTTGTTAGGGCCTTCTGACATCTGGGGCAAGAAAAGACTGAGGAAATGATGTCGGTCATGCGCTTTTGTACCCTGACGTCCTGATGTCAGTTTTAAGCGCCTTGACCGACGTCAGCCTAATACTTTGGTATTTGGGCCGACCGAGGACAGCGGACTACGCATATGTAAGGACTGCAGCAATGTGGATCTTCGAACATCTACATTTATGGTAGGTACAAAACTGTACTTTTACTGTTTTATCTAAATTAGCCCTCAGTGGTGACCCTAACCCTCGTCCTACAATTACCAACTCCTCACATAATAATCTGCCTAATAGCTGCTCCTTCTCGCATCCAACAGAAAACCATCTGACTTCCTGTTCAGGTGTCTAAATATCAGAAGTATAACTAATAAAACCCATGACCTAAACGCCAACATAGCTTTATACTCTCCTGATTTCTCATCCTGACCGAAACCTGGCTCAAACCTCACATCAAAAGTGAGGAAATACTCCCAACAGGTTATAACATTCTTTGAGTAGATTATCTAAGAAAGGGAGTGGTGTGGCCTTAATGGATAAGCACCACCTCCACATCCAGATCCTTAACACATCTTCCCCCCGTAATAGAAATGAAGAAATCGTATATGCCAGCCTCAAACTAAACCCAAGTAAAACTATCAACATCATAGGGTGCTACGTCCTGCCCGGCCAAAACATCCCACCCCTGGAAAACCTCCTGAACTGGGCTAACCATTCCCTACCCCAGGAAACCATAATCCTAGGTGATTTTAATATCAGCTGGCTATCTTGTAATAATCACCCAGCCCACCACCTAAACCTTCATGGTTTCTCCTAACTAATACGGTCACCTACCCGGATAAATAAAAACTCTTACAAACATACTGCTCTTGACTAGATCTATAAAGACCCTCACTTATACTTGGCTATCTGTCTACCAGACAGCCTCAGTGACCACACTCCAACATTCCTCCTGAGACACCACTTAAATTGTGCTAACCTCATTTATAGGCAAATTCGAAATAGGGTAAACTTTAACCCTCTCTCCTTTATCTCATTCCTTCAAAAATGTGATTGGACACCACTAAAGTACCTCAATCTGGAGGAAGCTGTCCACGTCTTCAATAGCACCTTCCTAAATACACATGCCTCATAAGAAATGCCAGAGTCAAAACGCACTACTCCTATCTACAAAACGCACCAGGGCACTAATGAACATCAGGGATAAAGCCTGGGAGCACTGCCACTTAAAAAAAAAAAAAAAACCCTCCTCTAGAAGGTCATTCCTAGAGTTGTGCAGTAAGGTTAAAAAAGCAAATAGAAGATAAAACCCAATATTATCAGTCTGCCCCAAACTCCTTTTATCACAACGCTAAGCAGTTCTGGTCCACAATAAACTCCATTCTCCACCCAGGTAAAGTAGCCCACCACTCCCCCTTCCTCCAGCAGTATTGCTGACTCATTCAATATATTTATTTTATATTTGTTGGCCGGGAATGTCGGACTGAGCCAAAGCCCTTTTTCAGCAGAGGTCCGGAGAGAAAAGCTCCAGTTCTTACAGTTAATATTATTATATGCAGTAATACAGAAAGTAATGGTACATGTACAGACAGATATTAAGCAGAAAAAAAATATTCAGTTAAATACTTATTCATTTTTACAGGTAATTCAGAAATACAAACCCTAAACACTAGAGAAAATTCAGACCATTTAGTAAATGATAGTTGTGGGGATCCAAGTTAAACAGGGGAAGTTTGGTATGCTGAGTGTATTAAGGAGGGTTGGAGCAATGGCAGATCCATTGTCCTTTAAAATATTCTTTTAAGGTTAGTTTAAATTGTTTGTGATGTGTGAGTGTTGGAATTTCGAGGAGGAGTCTGTTCCATGTGATAGTGGGGTGGTAGCTGTATAGGCTGCACGCTGCTTTAGACTTGGGTTTATAGACCGTAAGTCTTGGAAAGCGCTGTGTAGATTTCTTGTTAGAGCATAATGGGAGATAAGAGTGTAAGGCTGGGCAATAAGAGGACTGGTAGAGAATAGTGTATGGTGTGGAGCTGAGAAAGGAGCAGGAGGTGAGGCAGTTCAAGCACTTTAGAGAGAAGAGGGACAGTGATGGGATTTGTAGTTAAGTAGCAAATCTAGCTATTTTGTTGCAAGTAGACTAGTCTTGTGAGAAGAGAGGAGTTAAGGTTAGTGAGCAGTAAGTTAAGCAGGGAAGAAGGTAAGAGCAACTCTGGCTTCTTGTGAGAATCTTTTTGTTTCTGCATGATAAACCTAGTTTGTGATGAGTTTTACTAATACAATTATGTATGTGAAGATCAAATTTTAATTGATCATCAATTGTTACACCAAGGAGTTCTGTACTAGACTCTACTTCTATAAGGGTATTGTTGAGGGAAAGTATAGAAAAGGAGGACCTTATGTGATTGAGTGTTTTTGGGTAAGAGTAGTAGTTTTGTTTTTTTTGGACTCAGGATAAGTTGATAAGGAAGGCTGGGTAGTCGATAAGAGCTCAGAGGGTGAGTTAACTATTATCACTGTTGTCATCTGCGTATTGGATAATAGATGAATGTGGGCAGGAGGTTTGGAGTAAGTTGGTGAAAATGTTAAAAAGTAATGGCCCTAGGATGGATCCTTAAGGGACTCTCATTTTTATTTGGAGGGAAGAGGATGGAGCAGTATCCCATTTCACTGACTGGAGTCTATCAGTAAGATAGCTATCAAACCATGCTATTGTAGCTGGGGAGAAATTCATGTTAGACCGTTTGGTTAGTAGTAGAGGGTGGAAGATGGTATCAAAGGCCTTTGAGAGATCCAGGAAGAGACAGGAGATAAGTTTGTGGTTATCTCTGGCCAGGGAAATAGTATTAAGAAAGGACAGGAGAGCAGTATATGTGCTGTTTTGGCCTAAAGCCATGTTGAGTAGGAGTTTGTAGGTTTTCCTGAGAGATGTTGCATGACTTGTATATGTATGCATTTTTTCTAGCGCCTTAGACAGTGGGGAGAGGATTGCTATAGGTCTAAAAATTGAGATTTCACTGGAGTTGCCTCCTTTATGTATAGGTAGGGTGTAGAACTGTTTCCAGATAGAGGGTACTTTGGATTCAGAGATAGATCGGTTTATAATATAGAGATGGGCACAGCTAGTGAATGTGCAGCTATTTGGAGGAAGTATGGGATGCTGTCAGCAGAAACTGAGCAAGGTTTCAGTTTAGAGAGCAGTGTTCTGATGAGAGCAGTGGACACAGGCTTGAGGGAGAGAGTATTTAGAGGTAATGGTTGAGGTAGAAACTGGACATTTGAGCATATTTATATTAGAGTTATTGGGATTAAAAAGTTTGGATATGGATTCAATGAAGTAAGTGTTGAAGGTGTTGGCAGTTTCTACTGATGACTTGTCGGGACAAGGGTTGGGTGAGGTAGGGTTACCAGGTTGAAGCCTTTGGTTTATTGTGTGCCAACATTTTTTTGGGTCAGATTTTAGTATTGTTGGAGGGTTTTTGTAAAAAAAAATTTTTTATCTATATTGACAAGCTTTTTTACTAGATTTCTTTTTTCTTTATCTCTGTAGGTCAGCTGGGTCTTTTGTATGTAGCCATTTTTCCAGGACCTATCTCTAGATGTCATATGAGTTCATGTGGATTTAGTTAACCAGGGAGATATTTTTGCTTTTGTCCTAATCTTGAGGAGTGGCGCTAATGAGTTTAAGATGTCCAGAAAAGTGGAGTTGAAGGCTATGACAGCATCATCTAAGGGGAGCTGGGTGAGAAAGTCCCAGTGAACTCTTGAGATAAGGGTGTTGAATGTTTCTGAGTTGAAGTTTTTGAGATTGTCTACTGATATTTGTGTGGTTTAGGGAGATGTGCATATCTTAGCACTTTTATAAGTGAGTGGTCACTCAGGGAGTCAGGAAGGGTTTCTGGATTGTGATGTTTAGAGGGGGGTTGACACAAGAATCCAATAAACACTTTACTGAAACCATTCTGTCTTTGACTAAATGACACAAGCCTCTACCCAACCTCCCTGCATCAAAACCAAATATTCTGCCCACAGTCTTTTCTTTTTCATCAGTACCTTCCTCCTATATAAAAAAACTTCTATTGAAACTTAAGCCTACAAAACCTGCAGCTGACAATCTCCCCTCTGAATACCTAAAAATCGCAGCAGAAGCCCTAGCTTATCCAGTCTCTATCTTAATTGGTCGTTATCAGAAAGTTATGTCCTCACACTGTGGAAAATATCCCGCATCATTCCACTGAACTTTCCAATTACCACCCTATAGCCATCCTTTCTCCACTTTTCCAAGATACTTGAGAAATGCATCCATTCTTAGTCTTAGACTACCTCTTAGCTAATAACCTCTCCAGCACCCAGCGCAGCTTCAGGCCATACCACAGCATTGCTACCACCTTACTCTCTTTCGCTAGCGCTATCCTTCATCATAAAAATAGCCTTTTCTCCTCTGCTATATTTCTAGATCTATCCAAGGCTTTTGACATTATCTCACGCAAACCACTAATCTCTGTTCTCACTAACCTATCCTTTTCCCAGTCGGCTACTGATTGTTGGTGGCCAGTTAGACAGCTGCGAAGCCAATCAGTTGTCTGGCATAATGACCTATCTCCTCTACTTCCTGTAACACACTGTGTTCCCCAAGGCTCCATCCTTGGTCACCTACTATTCTCACTCTTCACCAATGATCTCTTCAGAGCTACCAAGCATGTTTTTCTTATACAGTATGCAGATGACTCCACCATCTGATTATTTCATTCCTTCCTCTGCAGGCTCTGGTTCACCCTTTACCCTCCCCTTCCCTCCTCACTCAGTCTCTCAGACCTGTTATAACATGCTTAACTACCTCACGTCATCTCAACTCCAAATACATATCCAACTGACTTGCACCTAGCTTCCTCTCGCTACCACATATACCACTCACTCAGTCTCCTTTCTTACTCCTCTATCTACCCCTTCCATCCCATTAGCCCTTTTAGCTTGTTTCATCTTTGTGTGGAGCATCTGCTTTATATCCGAGTTTAGTGCAATATTTGTATGTAAAATTTGGGTATATGAGTTTAGAACAGTATCCATTTGAGCTTAATACTATCTGTATATACATCCTACCTTTATTCTTAGCTTCTAGCTAGATATTGGTATATCTGTTCATTACTATGGTATATCTGTTCATTACTGTATTTCATATTGTGTGTATATCTAATGTTTGCTGCAGTATGTATTTGCTATTGTATGTATATTCAATTGTTTTTCATGTACTCTGCTGCTCATTTATTGTTCTGTGGAACTTTCTCCCCCTGGCCTCAGCTGAAAAAGGACCTGTGCCAGTTGGAATTTCCCGGTAAACAAATGTAAAATAAATGAATAAATAAACTGACTGTGCTCAGAGGAAAACGGCAAAATGGTAGAAGCATGGCAATCTTCAGACCACCCATATGAACTTAGTGTTATCAGAAGAGCTCCATCAGCTCTGTCCTGAGATGTTGAAAACTGGTGATCTGTTTATGGACTGTATGAGTACGAATGACAAGAAGATGTAAGGTGAAGGGCAAAAATGAAAGAAAAAATAATAGAAATGAAGATTGGCATTAGTGAGAGGACCTAATAATAAATGTACTGGAAGTGGTTGAAGGTAATGACCTGTATAAAATTTTTGAAAGCTTGCTTAAATAGTTTGAGAGGTGTAAGTCATGCAGAAGTACTGTTCTATTGAGCACATTGAGTATACAAGGCTGGCAAGACTGGGTAAAGGGTTTAGCGCACCTAAAAACATGCAGGCTATGCCCTTGCAACTCCCACTCTAATATCACCCACCCCATCCAACCACTACCTTTCTTTCCACTCCACTAACCACCTTGATTATAGCAAGCTCAGATGCTCATAAGCGTAGTACTTATTATACAGCAGGAACTTCTTATTGTAACATTTGTTAATGTCTGTTATGTACTTCGCAGATAAAGATTCTAGTTGTCTACTGATGTAATATGTTTGTAATTAATTGCTATGTTAAATTGTTAATCACTATGTAATCCATTGTAACTACTGTCTTTAATTTAACTGTGGAGCTTTTCTCCCTGGGCCTCTACTGAAAATGGACCTACGTCCAGTCGGACACTCCCGGTCAACAAATGTAAATAAAGATACACACACACACACATCAAAGTGCAGAATTATTTCCTGTTGGAGAGACTCCTAATGTTGTTGTGAAAAAAAGGGAGAACATTCTGTCAATTGGTCAGCAGAGGGTCTTTTGTGGATACTTTTTCCATGGGCACAAGAATAAAATTAAGCAGATATAAACCACACTTTAAAACCTGCAGGCAGATGAATTTACAGTTCAAACTAAACTGCTCGGCAATAATGAATCTTTTCCTGCAAGGAATAAAATCCTTTGACCCAGAACTACTGAAGGGGAGCTTGAGAGGTACAAACAAGTGCATGATCAAACTACTGCTAAATCAGTCAAAGATCAAGAGAACAGTAGAAAGTCAGGGTCAGAAAAGAGATTAGAAGAGAAATGACCTATAAAACTGTTTCCACTATTTAAAAAGAAAATGGAAGAATGGCAAAAAGTGTTGAATTGCATCCTAAAAGGATAAGGGAGAATGAACATCAAAACTATGAATCAGATTTAGTTGTGCCAGAAGACGAAGCATTAGAAATTTGCTAGAGACGGTCAACTAGACTAATGGAAGTTTTTGTTGCAGTGATATCACATTTCACAAGTGTGACATTTTAAAGGGAACGGGGTGGAGTCTTCTCAGCAGGTGGTTCATTGAATCTGTGGATTAGAATGAAGTAGCATCAATTTTAAGCATGTAATTGCAAGGAAAGTCTGTGACATGGGATTAACTATTATCTCGTCTCCCATTTAATGTTAATGGAGAGCAAATTAGGAAGTAATGTAATTGATTAGTTTTGTCAGAGGATGAAGCACCAGATTAGTAAATGGGATTACTTGCAAGACTAATAGAAGACAAAAGTCCAGAGAGGGAAAAAAAAAACCCACAAGGAGCATGCTACGCAGCCCGGATCTTCCTGCAGTCCTACTCGGGAAGATATTGCCATGTTGTATTGTTTTAGATTTTCTTTTCTTGCGTTGCTGTGTTTGAAGCAGAATGGTTCTTGTATTGAATGAACCATTCAGTGGTCAAATTGGATGAAAAAGCCTCAGGCTTATGACCTTGAACTATAGGGAAATCAGCACATTAGATCAAGTATTTATCTATCTGTTTTGTTTAGTATGCTAAAGGTTTTGATATGCCTTATTATAGAATCAAACTAATCCAGTGCTGTCTGGTATATTGTTATCTAATGGCATGTCAATCTGACAAGTGCACAATTAGTTAGCCTCGTTTGTGACTCAGTTTTTCTCCACTGTTTTTTGTACATATGTACAAAAAGGAATTCCAACATTACATAAGATGTGACATGGTAAGGAACAAATATTTAGGCAACCACACAGTGACGAGGAGGATATCCGAGTGCAAATGTTTAGACATATTCATGGAGGATGGGATAGTAACAGGAACTGTAATGAAAGACTTTGACTGATAGAGAAAGAGAGGGAATGACCAAGTGGGCTTCTATGGGGGGAAAGGGAGAGCGGTATACATAGCGACACTAAAGAGATTTCGTAAGTTTTTTGATACAACAGTCTATGAACTGATTTCAGCACTTGATCAGTGAGAAAAGAAATGGAATGCTAGACGGGGATTATTATGAAACAGGATCTTTTTTTATTTGGGGGGGGGGGGGGCTAAATAGAGAAAATTAGTAAACATGTCTTTTCTAAGACCATGAAGACTTGGGAGAGGCACTAGCACCTTGTACTGGATGATGGATAGAAGCAAATTATATGCAGTGTTCAACAAAAGTGGGCAGTTTGTAAATAGGTTTTTCTTTGTTTAAAATGATTTTTGGTATGTGTATATACAAATAAGTTTTCCAAGCTGCTGAAAAACAAGTTTTGCACTTAATGTTGATGGAAATGAGAATGAAACTTGGGTGCACAGGAGCTCAGTCTGCTAAACTGCAGGGGAGTAATGCACAAGGTAATATGCTTCTTGAGAAGGGAAAAAAGATTTGAACAATGATCATGGTACTAACTTGGAATATACAGTGGATATAAGTGTACACACCCCTGTTAAATGCCAGGTTTTTGAGATATAAAAAAATGAGACCACAATAAATCATTTCAAAACTTTTCCCACCTTTAATGTTACCTGTAACCTGTACAATTCAGTTGAAAAACAAACAAATCTGTTGGAGGAGGAAATATAAAAAATGTACAATAAGCTGGTTGCATAAGTGTGCACACCCTTAAAATTATACTTTTGTTGAAGCACCTTTTGATTTTTAATTACAGCATTCAGTCCTCTTGGATAGGAGTCTGTCAGGATGGCACATCTGGACTTGGCAATATTTGCCCACTCTTCCTTGCAAAAGTGCTCCACATCTGTCAGATTGTGAGGGCATCTCTTGTGCACAGCCCTCTTCAGGTCACTCCACAGATTTTCTATTAGATTTAGGTCTGGGCTCTGGCTGGTCCATTCCAAAACTTTAATGTTCTTCTGCTGAAGCCATTCTTTTGTTGATCTGGATGTATGCTTGGGGTCATTGTCATGTTGAAAGGTGAAATTCCTTTTCATCTTCAGCTTTCTAGCAGACCCCTGAAGGTTTTGGGCCAAAAGTGACTGATATTTGAAACTGTTCATAATTCCCTCCACCTTGACTAAAGCCTCAGTTGCAGCTGAAGAAAGGCAATCCAAAAGCATGATACTGCCACCACCATGCTTCACCGTGGGATGGTGTTCTTTTGGTGATGTGAAGTGCTGTTTTTGCTCCAAACATCCCTTTTGGAATTGTGGACAAAAAGTTCAGCCTTGGTGCCATCAGAACACAACACGTTTTCCCACATGCTTTTGCGAGACTTGATGTATTGTTTTGCAAATTTTAGCAGGGCCTGAATGTTTTTGTGTGTAATAAAAGGCTGCCATGTTGCAACCCTACCCCATAGTCCAGACATGTGGAGAATATGGGAGATTGTTGTCGCATGTAGTACACAACCAGTGCTTGCCAGAAATTCCTGCAGCTCCTTCAGTGTTGCTGTAGGTCTCTTGGCAGCCTCCCTGACCAGTTTTCGTCTAGTCTTTTCATCAATTTTGGAGGGATGACCAGTTCTTTGTAACGTCACTGTTGTCCCATATTTTCTCCAGTTTTTGATGACTGTCTTCACTGTGTTCCATGGTATATCCAATGCTGTGGAAATTTATTTGTACCCTTCTGACTGACACCTTTCGACAATGAGATCCCTTTGATGCTTTGTAAGCTCTCTGTGAACCATGACATTTGCTGTTGCGGGCAACTGAGTAAATGTCAGGAAAATCGTACTAGAACAGCTGAACTTTATTTGGGGTTGATCAGAGTCCCTTTAAGTGATGGCAGGTGTGTACCTAAGTAGACTGAATGCTGTAATTAAATCCAAAGGTGCTTCAACAAATTATTAGTTTAAGGGTGTGCACACTTATGCAACCAGCATATTGTATGTTTTTTTTTTAATTTTTATATTTTTTCCCCTAACAGATTTGTTTTTCAATTGACTTGCACAGGTTATAGGTCACATTAAAGGTGGGAAAAGTTTTGAAATGATTTATTGTGGTCTAATTTTTTTTATATGACAAAAACCTGGCATTTTAACAGGGGTTTGTAAACTTTTTATATCCACTGTAAATGGCTTGGTGTAAGCAAAAATGAGGATAAAGTACCACATTATTTAAAGCGGGGATGTCCTTTGCATCTTTATTATGAGAAATGCACTGAACAAAGGAAGAGACTGAAAATTTAATTCAGAGAATTAGATTTCAAGGCTACTATGCAAAATTATTTGATTGGCTAAATAGATGAGTACTTGCATTAACACTGAAAGGTCTTTAAATAGAAGAAGCAAGACCAGGTAAGAAAGTCAGATACGTTTTACTGAGCCTGTGCATTGAGTATTGGCATTTATCGCATACCTACACAGATTATACTGCTGTTCACATCTGGGGCAGTGTGTCTCGTACATGATGGAAGCAGCTTCCTTGTCAAAGACAATCGGTCCTATTGTAATAATCGGTGGACAGCAACATGGGTAGCTTGTGTCTGGAGTTATGATTGTTCGTATGATATCCATACTTCCTGTGTTGAGACATGCATTCAGTTATTTGTAACAACCTCCATTTCTATCTGACATTATACAGGCAGTCCATACAGGGATCTGGAAAGTGCACTGTACAATAGGCAGGGGGTTGGAATCTGTTAACATCTGTCTGACAGACTACAGTGGCTTACACACGCTCCCTGTCCAGCTTTTTTGTGCATTCAGTCCACCCTTTGGGGGTGTTATTCCTTATGTGACTAAAATGTGTATGTTTGTGCCACCCCTGATTGTTGTGCATCTCTCCGATATCTGTTCGGCCATGTGTTCTAAAATGACATGATGCAAACATTTCTTAGATCATTCCTTGCTCATATGCATTATCTGTTAAGATAATTATGCTCTGTATTGCATGTCATCCTGTTGACATGTGTTTAATACTGCCATTGTTAACATCACAGTATACGGTTTACTGGTCGATGTGTGATTCCATAAATGTGTCTGTTTGTATGGAATGCAGGTTGACCATCAGTTGTGATTGGTCCTCTCATGCACTTACTATTGTATTGACACTGTTGAATTTCTGTTCTGTTACTGTTCCCAGTAATTGTATGTGAGCATGCCCTATATCAGAAATGTTTGCAAATCGACAACACTGGACTCCTGACACGTCCTCTACACAGTCTTGACTTTGGCCACTTATGTATGTTTATTAAATTGCCATGTATCATTTACATACACATACAACACTTGCCTGTTTATTACATGCTTGTAGGTGATGACACCCTTTCCTATTGGTGCTGCTATCATTTATCTACATAGACACGTCCATTCCTGAGTTACCTGACGTTATAGCTGTAAGGTCCTTTTGTTCTTGTGTATCCATATTGAGATGGATATTACATCGGTGCTGTTAGTTTTCATACATCAGTTCCCTGTAATACATACATGCTATGAATGCATTCTGTGCATTCATCCTTTAATGTATCTTCTGTCCTTGCAATCTGTTATCTGAAGTCAACCATTTAATTGACATGTATAGCACATCTGTACTCTCCTTTGTTGCAATGCAGCTTTGTCCCTATCCATATCCTTTATCAGAATGTCCGTTATTTGTGAATACCTGCGGGATTGACATTCACAGTAATTATTACATCAGTCTACTAAGATTTGTGTTTGTAATACTTTCATCACATTTGCCTGTGACAATATGAGTACACTTTAAACATTTCCGCTCTATAACATCACTAAGTTATTATATCACATCTTTATGTACCTGTTCCCCTGTTTTACTTCCACTCGTGCTGTATTGTGTCCCTGTACTTGCCCTTAATATGTGTGGGCTACAGCACATGGTCCTATATGAGCACTGCCCATATGCAGTCTGTTTTGTTTACATCCTTTGCTCACGCATGCAAGCACCTTTCCATATCCACAGACACTATGCTGGCCATGGAAAGGTGCTTGCATCCGTGTAGGCACAGTGAGCAGCACGCATATTTGATTAGCACTGCTGCTCCTCACTCTGACATGCTTACACTCGGCACCTACACAGCTAATGAATCCCAGTGTATATGTGATGTATAATGTTTGTAACTGTGAATAATTTAATATAGTTTGCTTTCTTTTATGTAAATGTAAGTCTGCCTGTGTCACAAGTGATAATTCAATAAAGGTGTTAAAAAGGGAAAAAAACAATACTCATGGAAGTGATTTTAATACAGCTGTTGTATGTTAAGAATGCTTGTAGAATAACAGGTTTGTCATTAGCGTGCATTTTTAGAAGAATCTGAAAGTAAAATGTTACAAATTAGCAGATTCAATCTTTAATGATTTACTTGAAAGAAACAGACCAAAAACAAGAAGCAAAAAATAAGGATCAGAGACACTAGAGAGCGTGCTTTTCAGCCTCATAGTTCAAGTGTCTGGGACAAAGCAAAAAAAATGGGGTCAAAGGTCCAAATGTAGGGACATAATTTCAATATTTCTGTTATACACTTAATTTGCTAGAATAACACACTTTGCAGTAACATGCATTTTCTGAAGAGAGAGTTGAGAGCTATGCTTCTGTGCCCAGCCGCAGTCCTGATTGGTGTTATTTTACACTTAAATTATTTAAAGTGACTGCCTTGGTGGTCTTGGCAGTTTGTACTATTGCCACATACCACAGCTAAATCTGGTATCCTGCCAGTATTGAAAAAATATGCATCTGCATAGAACCCATCCCAGAAGATAGTGGCATCTCTTTTCTAAACTTCAGTTAAATGGCTATATAGAAATGTAAGAGCACCCCCACTCACAATCACTGCAGTGAATAAATTATGGAATAAGTAGTAAAAAAAAAGACTGGCTTTCTCATCTGGGCAGTTTATCTCTCTCGTTGCCCGTAGTCTCATGTCTTGCCACAACTGAAGATCTCTGCAAGAGAAAAAAATGTTCATGAAGATTGAAGTGACCGCCCCTCTCTGCATCTCTAGCTAAATGGCTAGACGTTACAGGCTTCACTGTAGGAGCACTAGATGAGGAAAGCAGATGTCCTGGAAGACTAGATGCAAGACATTTGTAAGTGAAAAGTCGCCCTTGAAAATTGAAATGTTTGCTCCTTTCTGCTTCAATAGTGAAATGATTGGAGAAAATACTGGAGCCAAAGCATCTGGGCAATAGCCAAAAATAATTGGGGGGCTGACGAAATCAAAGGCAATTTTTAATATTACTCTTATTCACTTAAGTTAGTAGAACAACATGTTTTGCATCATACATTTTCTGAACAATATGAAGCATGAAACTGTCTAGCATTATTACTATGTCTGTTATCCTCAGTGATGTACCAGAAAGTCAGGGATAGGGCAGAAATTTTTAAGGCAAAGTCATAGATGTTCTGCTAAAGTAGGGAGAGTTGAGACATATGTGTTCCCTGCACTCCTCTCAACTTTGAGCAAGAATTGTGGACATACCAAAAAGAATGGGGTACAAGCTATAAGGTAATTTTTTAATATTACTCAAATTCATTTAAAATTTTCAAAGCACAACAGGTTTTGCATTTGTGTACATTTCTGAAGAATAAAAGATATGAAACTCATTTACTTGCCTGCAATGCTCAGTTAGTGACGGTGTGTTAAAAAAATAGACTTTCTGTAAAATCAGAGATAGTTGAGAATTAAATAATGACGCATAAGTGTGCAGAGTACCATGCATGCACTTTTACACACTTGCACTTGTGCACATTCACACATGCACACACATGAGCATGTAATAGTAAAAAAAGTGGATAAAGGAGACTTGCTTCTTTATTGGTCACTGCAATAGAGGGGGTAACTCAATTATTGAGCTAATGAAGGAGGGTGCCTTTAAACTTTTCAGGAAAGGTCACAGTGGTAAAGGAAAAGGTGGTGTCAAAGTTCATTGATGTAATGCAGTATATCCTTGCTGTTGCAGGAAGTAGTAGAGAAGCTTCAGAAGGCAGTGATAGCATTTTTACATACAAGGCTTTATTACTGTGGACAGACTTAAAGCCGAGTATAACTGATGTGGTCTGCCAAGCTTGAAGGAATATATATACAGTGAATATATACAGTATGGTGTTAGAAACGAAAGTGAAGAGATGAAAATAGACATCAGCTTTTGGTAAATGGAAAGGTGTTATCAGGCTAGTAGAAGAGAGGTTATAATTTGAAGAAAACCTGGAAGGCAGCAGAGGAGAAATCCAATAGATAGTTGTTGGCAAAGGCATGTGGGACAGACTTGAAAGAAGCTTGACAGTTCATTGTGAAGCTCGAAGGCTGGTGGAGGAAGACAGTGAAGCAGTGATGACATTTGAGCAGCTGAAAGTCAGATTCAGTAAAATAAATTCTTTTGTAATGGGGCTCATGTTTGTCTGAGAGTTAGTTATAGCAGAAGAGTATGAAAAGATGTATGTTTAATAGGTTGGTAAACATGGAAAGAGCAAACAACAAGAGGAGGAAACAGACATGGAACAGCATAACCTAAGAGGCCATCGTCTAAGATAACCAAGTCTTCTGGTCTAAGTGCTGAAGGTAGCCCAAAGCAGCTGTCCATTTTCTACTTCTGACTCCTAGTGTCCCAAACTTCTTTGAAGGTTGCGACTTGTTTAATCTGTCATTCGTTGTGGCAGTTGTTTTTGTACACACTGAAATGTGCTCCTGTAATCTGATGGTCAGTCCAGAACCTTCTTTTGTGGCTGTACATTTCACTGGAGGAGGAAAAAAATTAAAACAGCCATGCTATTTCAACCATCATACTACTGATGAATCCCTGCCAGCAGCCTTAGGTTAATCTTGTATGTGTTATTGCCACATTTTTAAAAAGGTGTCTACATCAGTATTAAATGGGATCAAATCCTAAATGACCACCACGTCGGCCACTGACCGTTTCAATAAATGCTACCGGTTCCTGGATGACTATTTGATAAACCAAGCTAATGATAAATTTAAGTAGGAGTTTTAAAAGTTCTCTGATGGTGGTATGAGATAAATTATAGAGCAGGAAGAAAAGGACCCATGTAACATGCAGACAGTAACAAACTTGAGAAGGAAGGACTAAAGCATAAGGGTGCAGAGTACCACACATGCGCTTGCACAAACTCGCTCTCGCTTATACTCTCATACCTGTATATCTGCACACACACTTGCATTCACGCACGCTCGCACATATACACGCACACACCTGTACACATGACGGCATTGGGGAGATGTAGCCTAAAATGCTGAACATTCTTCTTGTTCACTGTCAGCTCTATGGCCAAAAATGTAATGCCGATGCATTCCATTGACTGTTCAGCAGTTTTATTAATGCTACACAATCGACCCCTTTTTCCAATAAGTTACATTTACAGATGCAGCAATTGCATTTGTAAGTGACCGTTTGCAAAAAAATAAAGGATGGATGAACAGCATTCCATGAAGTAATAGTGGTACTATGATTCAGGGAAAGGTGCGTTTTCTATAGGCAACATAAATGTAGATAGGACATGCGCTCCGTAAGCTGATGGGGAAGGAGGGGCTCCATAATGACCCAACACAGGTGTTGCTGATAAGGATACTGTCACTGCCCCTTCAGAAAAGGGATGTTCTTCGTGTTTCACTGTTGCAGTCATAACTGTAGGGTACTCCTGCCGGCAGGCAGCCTGAGGTCGGCCAGAATATCAAAGTCTGGGTCCGGCGTCGGCTGTTTCAGCTAGAACCCTGACGTCAGAGCGCATGGGTATAAAGCTGACAGCCGACGCCATCTTCTCCAGTCTTTCTTGCCGTGCGGTGCAAAGCAGTTCGCTAGTTGTTGGTTGGCATTTTCAAGACAACGTGGTGTGATTGTCGTCGGTCCGAAGTTTTCTACTTCTCTTCTCAAAGCTAAGTACCCCGTTGGGGAAACTTTTTTCTTGCTCCTCCGATGTCAGAAAAAGTTAATTGTGTATCGTGTGGAAAACAAATACCTCATAAAGATTTCCACTCTTACTGTCTACCTTGCTTAGGCCCTGACCACGATGTTTTTTGTTGTCTGTTCTGTGCCAGGTTTAATTCTCGCACTATCAAGCGTAGGTACGATTGGGCCTTGAATTACTTCGGTAGACGATTTAATTATAGAATGTCGTCAGATACTTTACCGACTACCGGATTACAGAAGAAGCGCAAAGACAAGGACAGGCCTCCGAGGTCCAAACAGGTTACTTTGCAGCCGGAGCCAGCTTCGGGTTCGGCGGTCGTCAGTGAGGCACTTTTGCAGCCCCTGTCGTCCGCCACTTCAGAACCAATGGCCGACACGGACTCACGTGGTGAGCCAACTAGGCCTAGTAATTTTTCTGCTGCAGGACCTTCGGATGTCGCTCCTTCAGATGGGTCCGGAACCGCTGTGCAGGTACCGGCTTCTGAGGGGGTCTTCAGGCCTTCACATATTACTATTTCCTCAAAGACAAAAGCTAAGTCAGACTCCTGTTAAACCCAGAGTTTCTGCTCAAGCTTCTTCGGATTCAGCTCTTAAGACTCAGAAGCAATTACTTCGGATGGCTGAGGATTTATTAACTATGATTAGGGGCTCTCACCCTCCTCCTGAGAAAAGGCCTAGACAGGATATCCCTTATGATTCCTCTGATCAGGCTTCTGTATCTTCTGTTTCTTCCTCTGATCAGGATTACTCTCTTCCTCCATATGAGGATTCGGATGCAGAGGATTCTGTTCCCTCTGCCTCTCCCCCTGAAGATTTCTCTTTTGGGGAAACCTTGCATAAGATGAGGGAGCATTTTCATTGGGAAGGTCAGGATTATTCTGCTTCCAAAAAGAGACTCAGGGAATTTCTTCTCCCTCAGCACAGGCCTTTAGCTATTCCTCCTGTACTTGACATTGTGGATGATGCCTTCTCTGAAGCTAACTTGAATCCTGATTCCATGCCGCCTGCTCCTTCTAAGCCTGATA
Organism: Protopterus annectens; assembly: GCF_019279795.1. Classification (NCBI taxonomy): domain Eukaryota; kingdom Metazoa; phylum Chordata; order Ceratodontiformes; family Protopteridae; genus Protopterus; species Protopterus annectens. The sequence goes on from NC_056734.1 coordinate 71,728,355, forward strand.
GATTTTACAGGGTCCCTGATTCCCATCAATTCTTATTCAAGAACCCTTCTGCTGATCCTGAAACCATTTTGCAGGGTTCCAAGGCTGCTAAGGCCGCCTTCTCTAAGAATCCTATCCCCTCTGAAAAGGATTCTCGTGCCTTGGACAGGTGGGGCAAAAAGGTTTATACTTCAGCTACCCTTTCTATTAGAGCTTTAAATTGCCAGTTTCACATGTTTAAGTATCAACAGTTTCTTTTATCTGTTTTAAAACAAAGGATTTCTACCTTTCCTGCATGTGCCAAGGACAAGGAATTACAGGATGTGTTGCATGCTACTGAACAAGTTAGCAAACGTAGTTTACATTGTGGTTTTGATGCCTTAGAGGCTTCTTGCAGGGCGGCTGCCTCTGGTACTGTTATCAGGAGACATGCCTGGCTTCGTGAGCAGAATTTACCTGAACAAGTTAAGGCAAAATTGCTAGATGCCTCTGTTCAGCATGATGTCTTATTTGGGTCTAAGGCTGAGGAGGTTATTAAAAAGATGGAAGAAAAAGCCAAGTCTATGCAGACTGTAAAAGATTTCTTGCAAGTACAGCCTCCTAGATTTTCCAGAAATTGGCCCTTCAAAAATTGGTCTTTTCCCTCCTCTGACAGGCCTCAAAGGGGAAGATATAGACGCTCCAGAGGTCGAGTGCAGGCTCAGGCCTCTTACAGATCTAGACAGTGGACTGCTTCTTCACCTAGAAGGGGAGAAGACAGATCTCAAACCCAAAGAAAGCAGACTCAATGACTCCCTCTGTTGGGCTTCAGGTCCTCCTTCCCTGGATGCCCCTCTCGGAGGAAAACTTTCTCTTTTTTACCAAAATTGGACTCTCATTACCCAGGACAAATGGGTATTAGACGTGATTTTGAAAGGTTACAGATTCCACTTTCACACTCTGCCAAGGCCTTCCGGCTGGCCAGATCTGCCAAAACATCAATGGACAGAGGCCTTAAATCAAGTGGACGTTTTATTAGCCTTAAGAGACATAGAACCTGTTCCACCTCTAGAGGTGGGGAAAGGTTTTTACTCAAGACTATTTCTGGTCCCAAGAAAACAAAACTCCTGGAGACCTATTCTGGACCTCTCAATATTAAACACCTTTTTGGAAATTCCAAAATTCAAGATGCTTACACTTCAACAACTTCTTCCAATGCTCTCACAAGATGCTTGGATGGTAACATTGGACATAAGAGGCTTACTTGCACGTCCCCATAAGGCAATAATGCAGAAAGTACCTCAGATTCAAGGCAGGCTCGAGACACTTCCAATTCTCTGTACTGCCATTTGGCTTATCTACTGTGCCCAGAGTTTTTACCAAATGCCTGGCTCCAGTAGTAGCTTACTGCAGACTTCAGGGGATTCAGATTTACCCCTATCTGGACGACTGTCTAATTCAGGCAGACAGCAAAGACCTTCTACTTCAACACCTGCATTTTGTTCAACGTCTTCTCCTACTACTGGGATTCTCAGTGAACACAAAAAAGTCACATTTGATTCCTTCTGAACGAATGACCTTCTTGGGAGCGCTCTTTTGGACACAAGTTTACAGAAGGCATTCCTCACTCCAGAAAAACAGTTACAGCTGGCTTCAATCTTCAAGACCTTGGCAGCATTGACTCAGCTCACTGCAAGGAAATTCCTGCAGGCTCTGGGCTACATGGCCTCTTGCATCCTGTTGATTCCAAATGCGAGGCTTCACATGAGGAAACTTCAATGGTACCTAAAGAGTGTATGGTCTCAACATTGCCACAGTCTGGATACAATGATTCCACTGATTCCCTGCCTCCAGAAGGAATTCCTTTGGTGGTCCAGGGCATGTGTTTTGAGCAAAGGCAAGCCCTTTCATCTACCTCAACCTACTCAGATCATAACCACGGACGCCTCGGATTATGCATGGGGAGCTCATTTTCTAGACAAATGCCAGCAGGGTTCTTGGACAAACAAACACCTTCTATGGCACATCAACTTGAAAGAAATGTTAGCAGTCCAAAATGCTCTTCTAGCCTTCCAGACTCTTTTGAAGCCAGGACCTCTGCTAATTCGAACAGACAATACCACAGTCGTGGTACATAAACAAGCAAGGGGGCTCTCACTCTTACCACCTTTGCAGACTTGCCTTGACCTTATGGGATACAGCCCTAAATTTGAATCTGAATCTTCAGGCACAGTTCATTCCAGGAAAACAAAATCTCTTAGCAGACAGCCTAAGCAGAAACATTTTGGATCCTCCCGAATGGATGTTGGACCCCAACTTATTCAGCAAGATAACTGCAGTTTGGGGCTGTCCTGAGATAGATCTGTTTGCATCCCATCTCAACCATCAGTTGCCTCTCTTTTGCAGCAGGTCCTTCCACAAGACAGCTTGGAAAGTGGATGCCCTGTCCTTCAGCTGGAGGAATCTTTCGGGATATGCCTTCCCTCTTCCTCTTCTGCCTCGGGTATTGCTAAAGATAAAGCTAGACAAACCCAGACTGATCATTTTGATAGCTCCAAATTGGCCTAGTCAGTTTTGGTACCCTACTCTACTGCACCTTTCCTTGGTTCCTCCTCTGAGTCTTCCTCTGACCCATTCGCTACTGTCCCAGCATCAGGGTCAGGTATTTCACTCTCAAATCAAGACTCTCTGTCTGGCAGCTTGGCTCATCAAAGGCAATTGATTCCTTCTCTTCCTAAACAAGTTTTGGATGTTCTTTTGGAAGCTAGGCATCCTAGTACAAGGAAATCTTATGCTTCTAAATGGAAAAGATTTTGTATTTGGATGCAGGATCGTGGCTCTGATCCTTTAATACCTGATATCTCATCTATTTTACTTTATCTCTCAGACCTTTTGATTAAAGGTCTTTCATTTTCTTCCATTAAAATTCATGCTTCTGCTATTTCAGCACATTTCAATTGTGTTCCTCCCATTTTTTCCCACCAGTTGGTCAGACAATTTGTGAGAGGAGCTAAGAATTTAAATCTCCTAGAACTCCTCCTGTCCCTCCTTGGGATCTCAACTATGTCTTGGAAAAGCTTACTTTGCCTCCTTTTGAGCCTGCTGCCTCTGCGGACATTAAGTTCTTATCCTGGAAGACAGCTATCTTGTTGGCCTTGACTTCTGCCAGAAGGGTGTCTGAGTTACAAGCCCTCATGGCCGTGGAACAATACCTCATTTTCCATCAGGACAGAGTTTCCTTGAGGACCAATCCTACTTTTATGCCTAAGGTTGTTTCTAGAGTGGCTCTAAATCAGACTATTCACCTTCCTACTTTTTTCCAAAACCCCAAAATAGGGGGGAAAGGATTTTGCATTCATTGGACGTACACAGGCAACTACGTTTTTACCTGGACAAAACTAAAAGTTTCAGAAAATCAGATCAATTGCTTATTTCTTTTGCTTCCAGTTCTCTTGGTAAAGCCATTTCTAAGCAAACTATTTCCAAATGGATTGCTCATGGAATAAGATATTGTTACTCTCTTTATGGAAAACAGATTCCAGGTACCGTCAGGACTCATTCTACTAGAGCAGCTGCCACTTCAGCAGCCTTTCTCAGAGGAGTTCCTACCAAGGACATTCTGGAGGCTGCCACTTGGAGCTCTGTGCATACTTTTCCAAGCACTATAACCTCCCTTTGTACTCTAAGTCTAGGGCAGGCTTTGCCTCTGCTGTCTTGCAGGGTCTTTTAGCTGCTCCTTCTACTTCATAACCTCCTCCCGTATTCTCAGCTTTGGGATTCTACCCTACAGTTATGACTGCAACAGTGAAACACGAAGAACATAGTACAGTTGTGTATACCTACCATAAATGTAGATGTTCGAGTGTCTTCACTGTTGCAGTCGGTGTTTCCCTCCCTCCAGACCCCTCTTGTTTCTATTTGCTTACTGTGTTTCCTTTTCCACTACCTTTTTGGTGTATTTGTGTTTCCGTTGGGACACCTTTTGGTTTTATGGGGGCTTCTGACATCGGGGGCAAGAAAATCTGGAGAAGATGGCGTCGGCTGTCAGCTTTATACCCATGCGCTCTGACGTCAGGGTTCTAGCTGAAACAGCCGACACCGGACCCAGACTTTGTTATTCTGGCCGACCTCGGGCTGCCTGCCGGCAGGAGTACCCTACAGTTATGACTGCAGCAGTGAAGACACTCTAACATCTACATTTATGGTAGGTATACACAACTGTACTTTCTTACCAAATTTTAAAAGGTGGGATTGTCCCTTTAAGGAGAAGTTGAAAGAGTTTGGTATGAAATTATAAAAGCCCAGTTGGCCATTAGAGTTGTTTTGCCAATTCTCCCACATTACAGAAAATACTAGCTAATAGACTTGGGTTGCAAAAAATAGAAGTATTTTGGAGATCAGAGACCCAGATGTGAGGAACCTGATCTGGGACCCAGACTACATCGAGTAAATATTTGAGAACTGCTTTCAAAATGTGTATGAAGAACAGTAGCTGGAACCTAGGTGAGGGCAGAGAGTCAAATTTCTAGGAGCAGTGGGACAAAAATTAGCTGAAAAGGAGAAAAAATTCCTTGCTCAATCTATGTAAAAGCAGGAGCTAGCACAACAACTATAATTGCAGGCAGTAGAGAAGACTCCGGAATGGGATTCCTCTAGAAATATGGAGGATATGTACACAAGAAAGTTTAGAAAAATTATGCATCTTATTTAACTTGACCATGGAGGGGAAAGGAGTTCCAGGTGGTAATATCAGTTATACCAAGGGAAGGGGGTTGGACCTCACAAACCCATGATCATAAAGACCCATTGCTTTCTTAAACCGTGATTATAAGAGAGATTCAGCTCTATAACAGTAAAATAGTCAGTGCCCCCAATAATAACAAGGATCAGTGTGGCTTTATAAAAGGGCGACAAACATTTGATAAGCATACTATTTCTTTATTTTATTGCATTTGTTTACCGGGAATGTCCACTGGACTTAACGCCTATTTCAGTGGAGGCCTGAGGAGAAAAGCACCAAGAACATAAATACAGAAAAAAATTGAACATTAATTGGTACAGTAGTAGAAACGGTGTTGCTCAGTGATTACAGTAATATATACAGAATATATACATAAAAGCAGGAATTTAGCTGGATGCCAGACGGTAAGGTGGGCTTATTTACTTTTAGAAGTAGATGATTTTCAGATCTTAGCTGCCTGCATTTAACTCCAAAAAGTTAGTTAGCTTTAATTTATCAGGAAGCCAAAGCTGCCACAAAGCCACTTTAGATGATTAGACTGGATGTGGAAAAACATTTGACAGCGCATTGTAATTGAGTGGGAGAGTTTGAGGCCTTTTGACTTTCCCTCAAGCTTAATACTGCTATTCAAAGAAGTATACTTGGACTTGGCAGCAAGAATTAAATTCAATGGAAAGGGGAACCAGCGAGTTGTGTCCTTTGTTTCTCTTACTGTTTGCCATTTATCCAGAATCATTGAAAAGTAATATACATCGTTCCTACATTAAGGGCTGGAAATGCAGAATAGGGATTATAACAATTCCTAACAAACCCAGACAAATATGTCAAGCATGCATTTGGAACACTGAATGAATAGCAGGATATAAGGTAAACAAAGGTAAAACAAGGGCTGTATGTGTACACCGTGCCCCTACACATGACCTAGTTCAGAATTATTTACATTTATGGGGGCAATATAAAATGAAATACCTGGGAGTCTGTATCACACTTAAGTGTCAAATATCCCAATGTCTAATGTGGTTAGAAATGATAAAAGATGAGGAAGATTGTACAGAGCAGTGAAAGTAGACCTGGGTCAGAGAATACTACCTTTAAGATGTATATCCTGATAGAAAGGATTGACTAAAGTAAAGTATTACTAAGTCTTTTGAGTGAAAGCGCTTAACCGAAGTTATTGAAATACCAGTTGAGTTCCAGGTTATTTTATGGACTTTTAACTGAGCCAGCGCATCACTAATTGTTGTTTTTGATGCACAGTATATGCTGGTTTTCCCACAGCTTAACATTTGTTTTATTAGTTTTTTTATTTTTCCGTTTAACAGTACGTTTGAACGTTTTGTTGGCTTAACCTCTGTGTGTTCTAGAGGTATAAGCATTTTATTGGTTGTCACGCTCAATAAAATAATTCAAGCCGATGGTGTTTTCTATAAGTCCTTGAAAGGAACTGTTTCGTTTGGCAGTAAGGATAGCTGGTCATATTTTTGCGAGAGGAGATTATAATGCAAGTGATTTGTGCAGTTGCATCCATTTAATGTTAGCTATTGGTGAATTTTTGTATACTTGGATGTGTCAGTTACCTTTTAGCTAACCAAGGAGTTGGATCACTTATTGGAGCTCCGTAAAATTGCTATAACCTGTTGAATAATCTTCTGATGTATAACATTTCTATAATGGGGTTCTCTTTTTTTTCATGGAATGCGCAATAAAAAGACTGAATGTGATAGAAATGATACAAAGGATGCAGCAGCTTTAGTCCTACTTCATGCATGACATTGTAAGAATCATTGAATTTGTGAGGAAGTGTACTAAGAGGTAAGTTTTTTCTTGGTCTGTAGTTATTCTTTGAGTAACTTGCATAGACCAATTCATGCTAAAAGTAGGAATGGATGGAATTAAGATTGCAGGATGAAATTTGTTAGTTGCACATAATCTTTAAATGTTTTTGCTATACTGCTAGACTAACAAGTGCTTGTTGGAAGTCATTGTAATCTTCATTTGCATTTCTACATGTATTTTGTAGTTTCATGGCTAGTGATTGAAGAGCATATCAGTTTGTCTTCATTACAGTCATACTTAATTGCAAAATGCACTCTTTGGATGCCTAAATCAGTAAAGATTGTCAGAACTTTTCTTTTTGGTTTTAATAGTGATTTCTAGTATCTGAGCTATTATATTACTATTAAACATTGCAGCAGGACTTAACAAAAAATACAGTACTGTTATTAAATATCAAGTGGTATGTTGACAATGATTTTAAGAGTGTCCATATCTTCATTTTTGGAGAGGACTAGTATGCACCCCCCACACATGTTTAGCAACATAGTGGAAGGGCAAGCTTTAAGGGTTTTGAGGCTTTCCTCGAACTATATAGATTTTGAGAATGGCCTGGAATATTTGGGTAAAGCCTTCAGTGAAAGGGTATTCTAAAAAGGAAATTGGGCAGGCATGCTCCAAGGTAAGGAAAGAGAGAGAGAAGGGAGAGGCAAGCCTTATTTTTCTGATGGACATGGAAGGGTGACAGTTAATGGTAAACGAGATCTAAGAGTTCCCATGATTTTGCCTTATGCTGAAGATGTCAATAGTGTGAAACAGATAATAAAATATGCCAATTTCTATTTATTGGTTGACGAGGAAACTAGTCAAATAGGAATGAAACCTAGGTACACATACAAAAATAAATTGAATTTAAAGAGACAGCTTTGTTATCCTAAGTTATTGAAGTCCCCCACTTTAGTAGATGTAGGCACACGGAAATGTGGAGCTTGTGCTTTTTGTCCACATATTGACAAATCTCTATTTCAGGCACCCTGATACCAGGTATTTATGGCAGATTAGATGCCTTGCTGACTGTAACGCTAAGAATATCGTATATGTTGCCTACTGTGTGATTTGTTTTAAATATGTGGGCAAGACAAATCGTCGGCTTAGAATGTATTGTAGCAAGAAAGGTCAAGATTATAGTGCTATTGCTAGACATACACTTTCAGAAGGGGAAACGGTTTCTTGTTTCAGGTCCTTCAAATTAAATGTGAAAGTCCTAGGTTAGGAGATATAGTGAAAAACACAATGTGCAGAGTTAAAATGGATTTTGCACGTAGGGGCATATCTAGGGGTAGGGTTGAATGATGCAGTCCCTTTGAAGACAATATTGAAAAATAGAAAATTGAAGCATTAAGCTAATAAGTATTATTTGCTGTGTTCCACACCATTTATAGTTCTTTGGTATAGTTTATACTAATTTTTTATATTATGTTTTTAATTAGTTTGTCATATATATATATATATATATATATATATATATATATATATATATATATTCATATTTATTGTTTTTATGTCATCGTCTCTTAAAAAATTCCTTGTTAAGTTTTGGAGGGATTTTTAAGTGATTTTATTGGATGTGTTTCAATACAAAAGACAGGCTGTTTGCAGAATTTGTAATGTGTCTGAAGTAATGATTGGAATTACGAAAGCGCTTGCACTCAGTAAATATCTTTGTTCTGAAAAGAGACTGTTTATTGCCTCAGCTTTGGGATTTCATTTAGATTCGTTTGGAGTTACTTACAGCACTTCCATTTGAGGGATTTTTGGGATTTATTCGTCTTTACATAGTTTAAAACTACCTAACACTACACTGGAATCTCTAAAAGATATATTTGTTGTTCAGAGTCAGGTAAAAGTTAATTAAATGTCTGCAGCTTAGCAAATGTGGTTTGGCAATTTAACACTAAAGTTTGTTTTTCTTTGATAGGAAGAATAACGGACCTCTTTTCATCTGGAGACTTCAGTGATTTGACACGCCTTGTCCTTGTTAATGCAGTTTACTTTAAAGGAAACTGGAAGTCTCAGTTTAGGCCAGAAGACACCAGGACCTTTTCATTTACAAAAGATGATGAAAGTGAAGTGCAAATTCAAATGATGCACCAAAAGGGTGACTTTTACTATGGTAAAGCAACATTTTAGTTTGTTAGTGTTCATTAGATGTTTGTAATATACCTGCATTCAGACTTGAAAGAAAGCCAACTGATTTGATGTTATCCATGTCATTATTCCTTACAGTAGGGTATTGGTCCCTGTATCGGATCTGAGACGGCAACTTTACCTCAAACAGATCCAAGGCTGAAGCTCCTCCCTCTCCCATAATCCCTTGCTGCCCTCTAACCCTTGGATCTTGTTTGCCACTTTCCGCCAAGGACGTGATCCTTGGCTCTTGCAGATAAGTGCTTTCAAATTCAGCTTAGTGTTAGTATCTAATTTAACTTTAGTTAATCTTTGGGTTTTAATCTTAGTGCTAGTCTTGTCTTTACCTCCCCTCCATTAGAAATCTTAACTTTTTGACAGGGAAGTTCCACCCTTTTTGCCAGTTAGGCATTTGGCGCCTTCTTTTTCCCATAGTCCGTTTAGTCTTCTTTGGTAATGTTTCTGTGTTGTCTTCCTTCATTATTTTCTTCAGGCATGTCTGAGAAACCCTTTGGGTTCAAGAAATGCTCCTCATACGGTTGGAAGATGACCAATTCTGACTTGCACGAGGTGTGCTTGTATTGTTTAGGAGCTCCTCACCTGGAGGTGGAATGCAACGTGTGTGCCGCATTCATCCCCAGGGCTTTGGCAGAGCACCATAACACATTACTGCTTAAAGGTATGGTTCAGGGGAGTCCTTATATCTTCCCCTTCCGATTCTAAACAGAAGGCCCCTTCCATTCTTACTATGGCTTTTAAGAAACCCAGGCTTTCGGATCCTAGATCCCTGGATTCAACCCCAGCCCTGGCTGTCTTGGGTCCAAGGTTTTCGGATCCCAGACCTGTGGATTCTTTTACTGGTTCCAGGGTCTCCTCAGAGCAACGGCTCTCGGATCTGGGCAAGGCCAAACCTTCCTGTGATCTGAACAGTTTGTCGGATATGATTGCTTCCTCTTCTCAACCTTCGGATCCCTCAGGCTTGTGTCAGGTGCTTCTGTAGTTAGAGGATTTGGCTTTGTCCAGATCCTCCAGGCATTTGTTTTCATCACCTAGGAGCCGATCTACAGAGTGTGGACACAGGTCTGTGGAGTCCAAGGTTGGAACCTCAGCTAAGTCTACCCACTACTCCCCCTTCCTCTAGATCATCCAGGAGTTTACCTTTGGATATGGACAGGATGATGAGGAGCGTCCTCAAAGCCCAGATAGAGTTGGGGCTTCTGGCATCCCCAGTCCATCTGACTAGGGGAGCCACTCTACTCCCAGGCCACGATTCTCCTCTTCCAACTCCAAGAGTTTTAGAATTTTTGGACCTGTTTTCCAGCGGTCAGATTTTGACTGTCAAGTATTCCCTTTTTCATGACTCCGTCAGGGTCCTTGGCCTGCTTTGTTCCTCTGCCCTCAGACCAGAGTGGGCCCTGTGCCAGAGTGGTTGATGCTGGCTCTGTGGGGATGGGGTCTGGTCCAGGCCTTTTGGATCAATCCCTTTCCCTGGGGGTCTCTGCCCTTGACAGCTCCTGACTAGTATCATCCGGTGGCTGCGGGGCTTTGGCTGGGTCTGTTTCTTTCCAGGTGGCCTCACCCTCCAGGAATGGGGATGGGACCCCTTCCAGCCCGTCAGCCTTCCGGATGGTAGAGAGGACCTTCTCCAGGACTGGAGTAACATCTCCCACTCCTCTAGGTCCTACCATACCCCTCTCTACTTTGGGTGGTCAGGCCTCTTTCTGTCCAGGGTCAGCCCTCCCGTTCTAACCTTCAGGGAGTTTCCTCCCCTCTTGGGGCCCCTGCATCTTCTGATTCTTTCCCTGAGTCACCCACTGAGGAAGCACCTCGTAACAGAAAGTTCTAGAGGAGGAACTTGGACTCCCCTGTGGAGTCCCTCACAGAGGACATGAACATTGATGAAGGAGGTGGGTCCCCCAGATTTCCACCTGATGTCTCCTTTGGGGACATTCTCGAGGTCCTGAAGCAAAAGGGCAGATGGTCTCCCCAACCCCTATCTTCGGAGGAGTCCATGTTCCTGAAGGTTTTCGGGATTAGCCCATCTACTTTTTGAGTGTCCCCCCCCTGCTGATGAGTTGGTAGATCTTATCGCCAGCAGGGCTTGGAAGGAACCTGATACTGTGGAACCAGTGCCTAAGCAAGTAGACAAGTTCCTTGGTCTTCCTGCGAACCGACCCTTCTAGAGCAAAGGAGTCCTGGTCGAGGTATTGTGGTTGCTGCTGCCACCAAGAAGGAGCTTGGTTGAACCAGAGCTCCACAGTCCTTTCCCCAAACAGGGAGTCTTGTGCAATTGACTGACATGAGAAGCGTGTGTTTGCCTCAGCCACTTTTGGACTGAGAGCAATTAATTACCTGGCACACTTCACCCGCCTTCAAAGGGACCTGGTCATAGAACTCACCACTACCCTTATGGAGTTGTTGCTGGAGGAGGACCTCAAGACAGTGTCTCGCAAGCTCTGGACTTTGACGTCCCTCTCTAATTCTTCGATGAGGCTAATTTCCAATGCAGTGGAAGCTACCTCTTAAACAGCAGGTACCAGGTGTAAGGTGACGTACGTGGTTACGACTATGCAGGTTTACGGAGTCCTTCAAAGTGTCTTTTACCAACTCTCCCTTCAATGGGTCCACCCTCTGTAGACCATCTGTGAAAGGAACTCTAACCCATAGTGAGCAGGAAGGGAAGACTTTTGTCCGTGGTTGGGATCAGGTTTTCTGCTTCTCAGAGGTCGTTTTCCAAGATCCAGTGAGGAGCTAAGAAAATGTAGTTCCAGCGTCCGTCCTCCTTCCAGGACGCTCCTGAGGATTCCTCTTCCATAGGCAGGGGGAGAGAATTCAACCGCAGATGCCGACCTAGAGGCAGAGGGGGTCCACAAAATCGGGGCTCCAGGGAACCCTTCTCTGAGCTGCCCTTTCAGCATTGCTGAAGCATTGCCTGACTGCCCTGGTGGCAGTCAGGGGCTGTCTTTCCCTTCACCCACTAGCCTGGATAAACATCACCAGTGATCAGTGGGTTTTAAACATCATTTCCAGAGGTTATTTAATTCCCTTTTCTCAACCCCCTTCTATACAAAGGTATCTTCCCAATGTACCCACTCCACTAGAGGGCGTTGGCCTTCAATGAAGTTGCACAACTTCAAAAAAAGAGCCATCCAAGAGGTTCCAACAGGACAGAGGATCTGGAACTTACTCTTGCTTCTTTTTAGTGCCAAAAAAGACCGGGGACCTGCATCCTATTCTGGACCTCTGCAAGTTGAATCTGTCAGTCAAGAAGTCCAAGTTCCAGATGGTCACAGTTTAGTCGTCTTTTTTTTTTTTTTAGTCCGTTCTGCCTCTCTTAAGCAAGGGTGACTGGATGTCCTCAGTGGATCTCCAGGACTCCTACTATCACATTAAGATAGACAGGCATTTGAGAAGACATCTTCACTTCAGAGTAGGGGCCAGTCGTTATCATTTCAGAGCCCTGCCCTTTGGACTCACCACAGCCCCCTGGGTGTTTACCAAATGTATGGCACTGGTGGCAGCTCACCTGAGGCTGCAGGGATTCTAGGTGTTTCTGTACCTCAATTGGCTCCTCACGGCACCCACGAGGCATTGACTCTCACAAGCCATCCAGTATGTCCTACTCCTGTTCAGCCAATGTGGGATTACAGTGAACCTCTCTAAGTCCAATCTGGTTCCCATGCAAAAGTTAGCGTTCATAAGAGTCCATCTAGACACCGTTTCGGAGATTGCAGCCTTAACTGTGCACAGAATTCAGCTGATCTGGTATCAAGTTATGCAAATTTTAAATCTTTTGAATCCTTCAGTCCACTTGGTTCTTCAGACCCTGGGATCTATGGCCATGGCCATACAGCTTGTGCCACTGGTGAGGTACCATATGCAGTTTTTACAGTGGACCCTGGCGGTTCAGTGATCCCTTCTGACTCAGCCTATGTCCATGTACATATCCATAAAATTTATGTCACTGTGCAGACGGCACCTTCTCTGGTGGCTTCAGTCTCAGGATGTCCTGTTAGGCAGGCCATTTTCACCCCTCCACCCAAGGCCACAGTGACCACAGACGCTTCCCTTTTGGGGTGGGGGCATTTCCAGGAGAAAACAGTTCAAGGTACATGGTACCCCGTAGAGACCAAGTTGCACATAAACATCCTAGAGATGAAAGCAGTCACCCTAATGTTGCAAGTCTTTCAGGACTGCCTCCCTCTGGGGACAGACAGTTGCAATTTAGGCAGACAACATGGAGGTGGTCTGGTATATCAACAAAACAGGGGGAAACACGTTCTGACCCATTGTGCAGAGAGACCATGAGAGTGTGGGAATGGGCGATGTTCTCCAAGTGCTTTCTTCTTGCAACTCGTATTCCTGGGGACTCCCAACGTATTGGCTGACAAAATCATTATAACTGTATTGAGTCCTCATGAGTGTTTTCTCAATCCAACAGTGGTGAGCACATTTTTGATCATGAACCATGCTGCAACCTATTTAGTTCCCAGCCAACAACAAATGCAGTCTGTACTTCACCCTGATCCTCCAACCTGGGGAGCCACTGAGGGATGCTGTAGTCCACGAGTGGCCTCTGGGTTTCCTTTATTCTTACCTTCCTATCCCCTTTATCTCCAAGGTCTTGCAGAAAGCATGTCATTTGAGGACACCTCTGATATTCATAGCAGTTTTCTGGCCTCATCAGTTGTGGTTTCCCTTCCTAAGGTTGCACTTGAAGTATCCCCCTTGGATACTGGATCCCTGTCGGGGTCTAATCTCCCATCTGTCAGGGCTCCCCCTTTCCAATCTTCGGATCCTTTGTGTAACCGCAAGGTTTTTCCAGTTTCAGTGACTTTGAAGCAATCCAGGCTAGCTTCCCCTAGCAAGGATATCATTCTAGCCTACCAAAAACCTTCCACCAGAAAGGTTTAAAGGTTTATAGTGTCAAATGGAAAGGGTTTTCTATCTGGGCTAAGAGCAGGAATCTGGACCCTTTTTCTGCATTTCTGCCTGATATTCTCTTGTTCTTGTCCTTACTCTTTCAGGGAGTGGCAAGTTTTTTCTGCTATTAAGTTTCACTTGGCAGCAGTTTCTAACTTTCTTGAGAATAGCGAGCCTACGTTCTCTTCCTGACTCAGTAAGGTCTTCATGAAATCTTGTTCCTTCTAAGACCACTTGTTAAAGATCCCTCGCCTCCTTGGAAACTAACCTTCATGCTGCAGTCTCTAACTCGGAACGCTTTTGAGCCTTCTAGTTTGTGAGATTTCAGGTTTTTGTCATGGAAAATGGCCTTTCTGTTGGCCGTAACCTCAGCTTAAAAGGGTGTCTGAGCTACAAGCACTTTCTATTGCTCCCCCATATAGTCTTCCACAAAGGTAGTGTCTCCAAGTGAATTCTTCCTTTTTGATTAAGGTCTCCACTGAATCCAGTCTGAACCAATGTATTCAATTGCCAGCTTTCTTCAGAGTTTATTCTGCATACTTTGGATGTACACAGGCAGTTGCAACTTTATCTATATAGGACTAAGGAGTTTCGCAAATCAGACCAGCTTTTTGTGACTTTTCCCTGAATAAACATGGCCTTCACTTTTCTAAAGTGACCATCTCCAATTGGATTTCCAGTTGTATCTGGACAGTTTACTCCAAGAAACATCTTGAGGTCTGCGGCTACTTTTATTTTTTTCCTTCGAGGCCAGACTCTCCATTGATGATGTTTGCACTGCTGCCACTTTGTCTAATCCTCACACCTTTATTTTCCATTACAAGGTTGATTTGGTGTCCAGGAACAGGGCATCCTTTTGTTCCACATGTCCTTCCTTGAAACCTCCCAGGATGTATTGTAGCTGGGGGGTCTGAAGAGTTATGTACTTACCATAACTTGGCACCTGTGCTATCCTATGTCATTATTCCTCACATTTCCCTCCCGCCATCCCCCTTCCTTGTTGGATCATCTGAGGAAGTTGGAGTTTTGTAGTTCCAGGACTCGGTGCTTTTCTACTTTTTGGGTCATAGCCATCGTGACTGTGTTAACAAACTTGATCTGAGGGTTAGAGGGCAGCAAGGGATTATGGGAGAGGGGAGGAGTTTGAGCCTTGGATCTGTCTGAGCTAAAGTTGCCAACTCTGATCCGATATCGGATCAAATACCCTACTGTGAGGAATAATGACACAGGAAAACACAGATGCCAAGTTGTGGTAAGTACATAACTCTTTTTTTTTTTTTTTCTTTAAGTTGTACTTTCTTGCCTGTCAATTGAACGTGTTACTGGATGTGGTGCTTTCATTCTGGGTTTTATATAAAATTTGAATTGAGTGGATGCAGTGCCAGTATGTTGACAGGTTGTTTGTCTTCGCAGTCAGTGTTGCAGCACTGATTTTCACAGTTAAGTTACTTGTTCTTAATGCAAAAAACAGGACCACAACAACTTCTTGAGGTGCAACAGTTGTACCTCTAGCATTCCAATTTCTTTAGAATTCAGCAAGTCAGATTAGTGGCATTCAACTGTTAATCATATGTGTTGACTGAATTGATCCAAGTGGATCATTTTCATCCCTGGCCTAGACCAATGTGCGCGCGCACACACATTTTTTTATTTTTTATTTATCCTTTGTTAACCTGGTTTGTCCCACTAGGCTAGTATCACTCAAGGTGATATGTATACTACTAGGGAAAATTTGACCAGGGCATCAGGAGATTTCCCTTACTCATTGCAAGTGGGACACATTTTGTATGAGCACTTCCTGTTTCCATGTTGGGTGCAAAGGCAGCCCAGAAAAACAGGAAAGTAAATGGTAATAGAAATAAATAATGGAGTGGTAGGTGAGAGCCAATATCAAGACAAAGAAAGCGTGCGGGATTCTGAGGAGATGTTTCAAAGAAATCTGTTTGATGGAGATGACTTGGCAAATGATGTGTATAATTACAACCCTTCAATCATGCGGGATGATTTACTTAAAGAAATTGTGATGCAGAGTGAGCCAGAAATTCAAGGAGACATTTCCTGGGGGGGGGGGGGAGATATGCAAAGAAAGTAAAAGAATTCAAAAGGGGAGTAGTAGAAAAGAAAAAAGTCAGAAGGAAATGAAAAACTAAACTATGTGGTAAGGATTCAAAGTAAAGAAGACAAAAATGGACAGGTACAGTTTTGAACAGAGATGGAAAGAGACTTTTAAAGGAATTTTGAAAACGTTATGTAAAGAAGTACTGGGCATTGTGAAAGTTTGATAAGAGGTTTATGGGCTGGCAAATGGGATTGTAATATTGTGTTAAAAATATACATATAAGCATGATTAAATGTGGAAGGGAATAAGGGTATCAAAATACTGAGCGCAGCCCAAAGCATGTTCTTTTCCACAAAAAGGACATTTGATAAGCAACTGTCCTAAAAGAAAATGTTATATTTGTGGGGAAATTGGACATGATTCAAAAATATGAATTGAAATGTTATAAATGTAACAAAATTAGATATTTATGGATAGATTGTAAAAATGAAGATGAGTAAGGAAAAAGAAGAAAATGAACAAAGACCAGAAAAATGAGGACGTAGAAGAAGGCTTTGAAATAAATGATAAATACATAAATTGGTTGATAGTAAAAAGAAAGGGAATTCCGTTGGTAAAAGGGTAAAATACAGAAAAAAATATTTAAAGGGATAAGTACAAAAGAAAAAAAAGGAAATGGATGAAAAAGAATAGATATAGATAAATATATATATATATATATATATATATATATATATATAGCTAATTGTTGGGGGTTGGTATAATGGTGAAGGTCTCACAAGTACAGTATTTGATTCTCACCTTTGGGAGGAAAAATTTACTAGGCTTAGAATAGTCCATTAAGGCTGCCAGCCTGGTAATTGGCTATGAACATATGAAACCTTGAATCTAAGGAAATGGTAAAATGGAAATTTTTGAGTGCTTTCTGTAACATGAGTATAGTATAGAAAATATAGTAAGACTAAGGATTTTTGGAATGGTGTTAAACATGTGATGTAGATGTAATTGTGTTAGAAGACAAGATTTTTAACAAATGAAATATTACAAACAGAGAAACTATGGGAAGGAAAGATAATCTGGAATTTGGGAAATGAGAGTTGTTACCCAAATTCTGTAGAAATAGTATATAGACTTATAACATTATATGCTTGCGCTAATTGTAAAGAAAGGGAAAACTTATTTCAATAGATTTTCAACTGTGTAGTGATAAATATGAATATTATAATAACGGCAGACTTTAATTGTAATTTAAGAGCCAAATATAAAAAGAGTAATATGAAATGCTAGAAGTTGTGGTAAATTACAGCTTTGGAACACAAATTCATGAACTTAAGAAGGGGCTATGTGTAGTACTAAAATAGATTATTCTATAGTATCGGAAGGTTTAGTTATATGCAAAGGGAAGGTAGCTGAAACCGAATTTTCTGATCATCTTGCAATATGGCCAAAGATAAAGGAAATTAAGTAGTACATAAAATAGGCAAAATAATAAAAAGGATAAATGAAATGCATGGAATGAAGCAGGAAAGAGATTAGTAATACAGTTATAGAAAGATCATATTACTGAAAACATTTTATAAAAATTGGTCTGAGTGGTGGATGATATTCAAAAATTGATCTGAATGGTGAATGATATTTAAGGGAAAATATTAATGTTTTTTTTACAGTGGCAATATAATGTGAGAAAAGTAGAAAAAGAAAAATATAAAAGAACATATGCACTGGAAGATTGTCAACACAAGGATAAAAAATGCTTTGACAGAAAAAATTACATGAAGGAAGCCAAGAAAAAATACAATAATTGTTATTTAAGCAAAGATGTATTTATTTTTATAAGAAAAGCATTGAGTTACTTAAGTGGATTAGTAAAGGAAGATGGTAGTGTAATGCAAGAAATAAAAAATGTAAAAGGTGAAATGAAGAACTGGGGAAATGATTATGAATAGTGTAATACAATACATACAAGAAGTGTTTAAAGAATAAGAAACTAGTGAAAAAGTGGAAAGTAAAAAAAAAGTTAACAGAAAGAGAATGAGTTGGAAAACATTTTCTTTAAATGAGCTAGATAAAGTATTAGGACAAGTAAATTTAGGTTTGCCTGCAGGACCAGATGGAATAATGTATGAAATTTAGGGGATTGGCAAAACAGATATATATATATATATATATATATATATATATATATTTTTTTATTTTTTAAAGATATTCAATGAATGGTTAATTGAAAGTTTTATGTATAAAGAATTAAATAGAGTAATTTCATATGGAGAAGGAAGATAGACAATTAAAAAATTGAGACCAATGATATTGAATAATAATTTTAAGATTTTTATAATTTGAAACTAAACTGGAAAATATTATGGAAGATAGTTGATATAGATTCCTTCCTCTTTATACTATATAATTTCACCAAAATATTACTCTATCAAATACCCTTTTGTCGTACCCTTTTGAGAGAATCACTTATTTGTCGAATGCTGTGTTTAGTGAATTAATTTGATCAAACTGTTTTTGTTGTCCACCTTAAAAGAATGAAACGTTTAACATCACTTAGCAGCTGTGGAACCCGGAACCATTTTATCAGTATACTTTATATTTAAAACATGAAAAATATATATTTGCAGACTGCAAACTATGGGCTATAATCCCAGTCTACATTAGACAGAGCTCCTCGCTAACACTCTTCAAAAGAAACCTTGACGAGTGGATGGGAAACAAAGTTTACCTCGGGGGTCACTTCAGTGGCTCTGCTGGACAGAGGTACAGGGAGCTAATCTAAGGTGCCGGCGAAAGCCAACACAAATCTGGCTAAGCTTATAAATGCCTTCAGGCAGATAGCCTAGTTACCTACCTTTGAACCTATGAAAAATCAGTTTACTAACCTCTAATATGCTTAATGAAACAGCTTTGCATTTGGAGGGGGCCTGTGCCCTGCTGCACCTCCCAAGTGGTGGGCTTCACCAACCCCCGCAAGTCAAATATACCAACTCTGAGATCAAACTATGTTGATAAAAAGGATAAACTAGAAATAGGCTATGAATATTCATGCAGCCAGCGGTATGCATATTCATTAACTTTCACCAATTGTTGAATGGTTAACTGGGTTTAGGTGGGACTTGCTACTGTGGATATTCTATTCCTGGTGCTGGCCAACAAAAGCAATTCGATAAAATGAAATTCAAAGATAGACTTCAGCAAACAGGACCTTCGATCAAAAGAATTTAACAAAAAGGTATTCAGTAGAATAATACTTCAGTCAAGTGATATAGACCCAAGGGGAAGGTTTGTCAAGAATTATTAATGATGGACAGATTATAAATAGAAAAGGGAAAATCATGGTGGGAAACCTTAATAAGGCATTTGATACAATTAAACATGAAATCTTATGGGCAGTAATGAAAGAATATGATACAAGTCCGAAAGTTAGGAAATGATGCATGTCAGTGTATAGTAATAAAGTAGATATAGTTGTAAATGGATGATTAAACCAAGAATTGTATATAAAAATGGTGTAATACAGGGATGTCCAATGAGTTGCAGACTCTCTGCATTAGTTATAAATGTGATAGCATGGAAAATAAATTACAAAATGGAGGAGGCAGGGTATATAACACCTGAAGGTCTAAGAATTCCAGTTCTGTTAACATATGCAGATGACATTATAATAACTTCAAAAAAAATAAAATTTGGATAAAAGTAATCAATTGCACAAATGAGTGTCAAGAGGTGATAGGGGTAGCTTTAAATAAAGAGAAAAGTAAAGGTTTAGATGATATGATAATGACATTTCTGTGTTCTGTATAAAATTTGGGAATAAAGATGCAAGTAGAATTCAGTGTGTGGGGGGAACAGTAGCAGAAATAAAACAACCTGCCTTTTCTGGAGAATGTATACATTATTCAGAAAAAAAGCTTATTTGATAAATTCAGTACTGATGGGAAAAATAGCATACTTAGCAAGTGTATTTATGTTGCCAACAGCATTTAAAAAGTAATTACTGCAGATATATATATTTTTCATTTTTATGGGGTTCTAGATTAAACCCAGTAAAAAGAGGCATTTTGTATGCAAGTAAAGAGGAAGGAGGTTTAGGGTTAATTAATCCAGTAGTATAATCTGCTTCATTAAATTTGTACAAAGTGTTAGTCGATTAATGAAAAAGATGAGAGGTTAGTAGTAAAGTTTTATAACTGTAGGTATGATAAATTTTGGGGTTTGGTAAAAAAAGAATAAAACAAAGAGCATATAAATTAACAAAATTTATTATTTTTTAATAATGCACACCCACAAATTAGTCTTACCATTTAAGTGTACATAGTCAGGGAAATGTCCTTGAGCTGTTTTTTGTGTTATGTTTCTTATTACACTTTGTAACATCTTTATTACCACTGGATTGCAAATACTTCAATTGTTTTATCATTCCAGTGACGTTCATATCTGTTTTGGACAAGTTCATTTAAAAATGAGTTGTGAAATATACAAAACCTTTAATAAGAGAATATTGATTGCATCAAGCCCTTCAGTGTTATTTTTTGTCGAAGAAAGGGCTGCTTTGGAGAAAATCCCCTTTATCTCCATCTCAAGGTTTTGGAGATTAGTGTGGTAAATCTAAGATGGGTATAGGGGGAAAGAAATGAAGAAAAAGCCTTTATTTAACGTTGCATCAATGTTGCAGTAGCCTAAGCAATATCCTTTCCTAGGATATGACCACCAGCCAGATTTCAAAGCTTTAGGGCACTTTTCCCTTGCCCAAACTGTCACTGGCCTAAGCGGAGCCACTTAAAAGGCAGATTGGGCACCAAAAACCTCCAGAGCAATCAACGCCCAAGTGCTTTTCTTCTACGGGCTTTGTGGAACTAACGGTCTGATAGCAATCCTTTCAAAGCTAGGCAGATAAGTGCTATTTGGAAACCATTTCATCACTTTTCTGTGAAAAGCTTTTTTTTTTGTTTTTGTTTTTTTAACCAAACTGTTATTGTACACTTGGAAATATTTTTCTAGGCCTGTCATATTTTTGAAGGGATTTTTACATTCATGATGCTTGTGTGGCCATGCTACGCAAAATCTGTTTTGAATGTCATTTTCTGCATGAGTATGCAGATTTAATATTTGCTGGGCAAGATATAGTGCTGCTATTTCTAACTGTCTTGGGAAATTTTATCTTCGAACTTAAAATTTGTCGGAATGTTCACCAACTCAGTCAGGATCCACTTTCCCCTTATGACGTCTCTTTTTCTGTCTTGAACATAGAGGTAATGTTGGTCTCCCTAGGTCTTGCTTCCCAGTCTGCAAGAAGAAGAAAATTCTCTTTGGGTGGGCCAGCTGTATCACCACCTCAACCACTGGTAGGTGACTCTGCTGTGACTGTTATTGGTTTCTTGGACCATCCATCTGTTGCTTCTGGTCCTTTTAGTGTAGCTTCTCAAGATGCCACTAAAGACTGGGCAAATGTCAAATGCTCTGCAGCTGTAGGGTTGCTGTTACTGGGCAAGGAAGAACCACTCTTGTTGGTCTCTAGGGAAAGAGTGGAAGAAGGTTTACAACTTAGCCTGGGTAAGGTGCCGATTCCCAGACTAATGCTGTTGTCTTGGGCTGTCGCTTTCCATGAAGTTTCCACTAAGATAAAGCAGGAACTTAAAAATGTCTCCTGTTTCTTTTAACTATGGACTGAAAAGATTTGTTGCGATTTGCTAAGAGGTTGTTCTTTGCTTTTAATGCATTAAATCCTGGTTCCTCATTACATTCTGGTAGAAAAAAAAATTCCTTCACAACCTAACAATGAATTACAGTCAGATGAGCTGGAATGGGAACTAGAGTATGATTCTTTAATTTGCCTCAGGCTGAATATTCTAATTATAAAGTTTTTTTTTCTGATTTCCCCCAAGAAGAATTATCTTGTTTTATGCTGTCAACAAAGTAAGAGATTTATTTCAGTGGGGACAGAATTAAATCCCTATCTCCTGTAAAAGTACTGTGATTTGCTACAAATGGAGTTTTCTCAACCTGCAGCTGTTCCTCCTGTGTTGCTTGTTTTATTAATAGCTTGCATTGTACTTGGCCGTCAGACATCTGTTCCATCAAGTCTGACACAAATTCCTCTTCTCTAACCCCATATCAGATCCTGCAATGATATCTTTATCTGTATCTTCTGTTACTAAATGTATTATGAATGCTAATCCCCTTTCCCTCCAACAAGGATTTGAAAGCCTTTGACAGATTTGGGAAATTTATTCTTCGGCTACCTTAACTTTCAGAATTATGAACTGCAGGATTCACACATTAAAATATTTACTGGCTTCTCTTGACAACATGAAAAAGTTAACTTTTACGAGAGTTTTAACCTCAATCGTAGAAAGATTAATTGTCTGCTTTTCGGATAACCAAACCCTCTTGAAGTGTTTTGGTTATGCTGATGCTTTTTCCAGAGCTGATACTACTACTACAATTATGAGAAGATTTGCTTGGTTACATTCCTAAGACCTACTACAAGATGTTAAAGTTGAGATTTTGAATTCTTCGCTGAACAAAAATGTGTTATTTAGGCCTTCTGCTTAGGAGGTTGTTAAATTTCTGAGATGCAAATTGATTCAAGAGGTCATTCAGATTTTTCAACCTTCCTTTTAAAGGTTTATTAGAAACTTTACTTCCTTTTCAGGATCCTTTTCAAAGCAGCAGAATAAGCAGTGTCAGCAAAGTTTTAGCAAGCACAATTCCAATATGTAGTGGCAAGGAGGCTTGGAAAAAAAGGGGGTGAGGGAACTCCCAGAACCATGGATATTCCAAAAAGGCAGAATGATTATTTGCTTCTTCATCCCCCCCCCCCCCCCACACACCACCAACCTGGCAAGCCTTCAAATCTGTCCCTCAGTCTAGGCCTCTATCTTCTGCAGTAGCATGAGATTATCTCAAACAAGTGGGTTATGAGACTTTTCAAAAGGGCTACCGATGACCGTGGGAATCCTTTCCCCCTTTCAGGGTTTTCCTCCTCATTTTGTAAACTAGACATTTGTTTCATCCTTTTTTAGAGCAAATGTTTCCTAAGGATGTGTTGGAACTTGTGTCCTCAGTTCAGATGGGCAAAGGTTTTTATTCAAGGATTTTTGTGACACAAAAGAAAGAGGGAATTTTGAGAAAGAAGGGGTCTTGGACTGGTCACAATCTGTTAAGATATCCAAATTCAAAATGTTAACTTTTCTAACCCCATTACCTCTTGTACTCTCCTGCAACTTTATTGTAACATTAGACCTAAAAGATGGTTATCACATTTCCAATTTGCATGGAATTCTAGCAGTTGAGATTTTCTGTGCCTGGCTAACATTTACAGTTTAGTTCTTGCCCTTTGGTCTGTCTGCTGTGTCAAGGGTATTTACAAAGTGTCTGGCACCAGTGACTGCTCACAGCAATCTGGAAGACATTGACAGCTTTCCATATTTAGAGAAATTTCTTACATTTCCAGACAAGTTTTCCTGTTGTCAGAATTCCATGATACGAGTCGTGAAACTCCTGTTTAGTCTGGCATTTCAACTGAACTTGTTGAAATCATCTCTCATCCTTCTTATTCTTTAGTTTCTCTGGGTTGTCTTCTAGATCTCTCCCTAGAAAGAGCTTTTCTTCACTGGACAAAGCAGAGAGCTATTGGTATGTCTTCTAGATCTCTCCATCCAGTCTCTTCTCGGCATTCTGAGTTTCATGGCTTTTATAATTCTCATGATTCCCTTAAACTAGACATCGCATGAGAAGAATTGAATGGTACCTTAGGTCAGTCTGGATTCTGCATCATCATCGACTTTGTATTAAAATGTCAGTACTTGTAATGGTCGACTACCAACAAACAGAAAAAAGTCAAACTGCAGCAGAACAGCGAATATCAAACATTGCTCTTTTCCTTTAAACTTTTTTTTTTTTTTTGCACGGGCTAGCCTCCTTGCACTTCCCAGTGTGAGGAGGGGCAAGTCCCCACACCCCCTCATAAGTAAAATAAATATATATATGCATATAGATATCAACATTCAGATTGCCATATCTTGTTGAAAAATGAATACTCTATACATAGCCATCTCGGACTTGTTATACACAAATCTGTTTTTTCATCCATTAGGTCTCTGTATTTTGGGACTCACTAGCGCAGACCCCAACATTTCAAATTGTTACCATCATTACTCCTTATATTTTTAGATTCCAGTTCTGGATTCTGTCAGAAAGGAGTTACTTTTGTGTGATGACCAGTTATCCCTCAGTCCAGGTTGTACCTTCTCCTTTCAATCCCCCCCCCCCCTACACCTGTCACAACAGATGCTTCAGACTCTTCTTTGGGAATTTCAAGGAGAGACAAAAACAACATAAATGTCAAAAGAGATAGCCTAGTATGAACCTATGAACCTATCTGCCCTAGGGCATTTATAAGCCTAGCCAGAGTGTGTATGGCTTTCGCCACCCATTTTAAATTAATTTTGCTATGCCCTTTTTCGAGGTTAGTATACTGTGCCTCTGTCTAACAGTGACACAGAAGTGATACCCGGGGTAAACCTACAATCTCCCATCCACTCATCAAGATTCCTCTTGGAGAGTCAATGAGGGACTCTGCCTAACCTGGACTGGGATTTTATTCCAGAGTGAAGGGAGCCTCTGGGTTATGAATCTGTCCCTCCAGCATGTCCTATTTATTTAAGTGCTGAGGTTCAAGTCCCTCGAGCGCGTAGCTCGATGGGATTTGGATTTTCTGAGGTGCAGCATGTCCATTAATTCCGGGTTGGACATGGCTTTATACGTCAGGCACAGTTCGCCTCTGAGCAGGCGGTATGCTGCCGAGTAGAGCGTTTCTTTAACCGGGCAGCATACGGCATCTGTTTGAGCCCCTTGATCCTCTTGGTGAGGTACTTTTGGGGTCTTTCCAGTTGCTACAGGTGTCTGGTAAGGTACATCCCAAAAGGGGCATTGTACTCAATTATGGGCCTGATGAGGGATGAGTAAAGAGGCACGATGACCTCCCCTGATCTAGATGTGAATCCCTTCATGATTAGGTGGACTATATAAAATGTTTTTCTAACCACTTTGGCCACGTGGTTGTCAAATGAGAGATTGCTATCAACTTGGGTCCCCAGGTCCCTAATTACTTCTTCTGTACTTAATGGAATACCACCTATGTGGTAATTTGTGGGCAGTTTGTTTTTGCCAAAGGGGACGACTATACACTTTTTGGCGTTTAGCTTGAGGCCATGGTTCTGGCACCAGTTGTCTGTTTCTATGAGGCCCTTTTGGAGGATGCTTGTGTCGGCTGGAGAGTCTATTATAGCGCCCAGTTTGCAGTCATCTGCGAACTTGGTCAGCCACAGTCCTTCCATGTTGGCCTGTACCTCCGAGAAATATATACCGAACAAGAGAGGTCCCAAGACTGAGCCTTGTGGGACGCCACTTGTAACTGGTTTGGAGTCTGACATGGCTCTAGCTATTCTAACCATGTGGGTTCTGTCCTTGAGCCAGTTTGCAACCCATCTAGTGACATAGGGGTTTATATTTAAGCTGGTGAGCTTATCTATAATGCCCGAGTGGGGTATTGTATCGAAGGCTTTTGCGAGGTCCAGGTAGGCTGTGTGGACCACCTTCCCCTTGTCAATGGCCTTGGTGACTGTTTCAAAGAAATCGACCAGGTTTAAGAGGCAGGATCTGCCGTTAAAGCCGAACTGGGTAGGATCCAGTGTCTGTAGGTCCCCAATATCTTTATTTATAAGGTCCATGATGATCCTTTCCATGGCTTTGCAGACCAAGCTAGTGAGACTTATGGGGCGATAGTTTCCAGGATCCGTTGAGGCACCACCTTTGTGGAGAGGGACCACTGTTGCTGTACGCCACTCTTTAGGTACATATCCTGTAGTAAGGCTGAGATTGAACAGTAGTTTTAGGTTTGGGTTTAGCTCCTCTTGGAATTCATGTAGGATGCAACCCGGGACACCGTCTGGTCCCATTGATGCTGTGTTTCTTGCTTTGGAGAGGGCAGCTCTTACCTGAGCATCTGAGATGTCAGGGGGTCAGCACTCTGCTGGGATAGATATTAGCCCTTTTGGAGATGTTGGAAGTTATCAGTTCTTTAAAAGCCTTAAATTGTCCTTGTTTCCCCAGAAACTCTGCAAATTATCACAGACAACACCACAGTGATGTGGTACATAAACAAGGGGCTATCTGATCTTATCCTCTTTGCAGATGATTACCAGGGAGGTAGCAAAGCACTTAGTCTGATTCTTCAGGCTTCATGCTTTCCGATGGAGCAAAATCTTGTGGCAGACGAGCTGGGCCAGGGCAGTCCCTCATGAATGGAAGTTGCACCTGTGTTTCTTTCAGGAATTGATCTAGCTGTGGGAAACACCTGAAATGGTTATTTTTATCTCTTTTCAAAGCAGTCAAAGACGGTCTGCTCTAGGATTCCATGCAAGCAGACCTGGAAGATAGATGCCTTTTCATTCCCATAGATTGGAAGCTCTCTGTATGTCTTTCCACATTTTCCACTGACACCCAGGATTCTTTAAAAGATCCAGAAAGATTCCCCAAAGATTGTGGTGGCAACTTATTTTTGGCCCAAGCAGCAGTTAATGCTTATCAGTTTTATTGCTGCAGTAGCCTTTGGCTCTGATTTGTATCCTGCCCAGGATGTAACAGCTGACCAGTCTTCCGTAGTCTTTGGCTCCCTTACATGCATGCACCCAGGCTGCTGCGGCTTGGGCTCCAAAGGGGCGAAAACGGCAGCCTGGGCACCAAAACCCCTCAGTACTTGTCTCTATTTTTGACTATAATGTTGTTGCATTTACTATTTTACTTCATCTGTCAGGATATTTTTAGCTGAAATAAGTTATTTTTCACTTAGGACACTTATTTGTGGTAAATGTGTGCTGCTTTTATGCAATTTCTGTTCTTTTTAGAGAAATTGTGTGCTAATGCTTCTATACTGTTTGACACAACTTACTTTATGACCAGCTCCTTTAGGCTGCACTTACCAGGGAAAAGGGTGTTTCTGGATGTTTGGGAGCAAAAGTGTACTGTTTGTACATTTACTTTTGAGATTTATTGGGATAGGTATGTGGAAATGGAAATGTGTAGTGCTTGTGAACAATTTAGTGACAACTTTTCTTTCATCCTACTCTTTCTAGCTGCACTTACTGCTGAACAGATCTCGTTTACATGCAGCGAAACATGGATACACTTGCTTGCCCTTCTGTCCCTTCACCTACTGCACCTAAGAGAAAGAAAACTTTTAGGGAGCCCTTATTGACACTACAGGCTCAGTCACTGCATCAGCCATTAGTGGGTGCACCAGTGGCCTTGGCTTGTTACTGTCACCATGGACTAAGGGTAAGCCATGTCCTGTGTGGCTGTTCCAGTGTCCATTCTAGCCATGGAAGAACCACTTTCTTGCAGTTTCTTCAGTCATGGGAGTTTCAACAAGTGGTTCTTCCCAGGGTGGCTGAGTTTAGAGATCTTTTTTCCAGGTTGGTGTCCCCCGTAAGTCAGTCTCCATCTAGGGATGTCCCTAGGAAAAAGAAACAAAAATCTTAAACATAATTCTTCTGAAAACAATTTGTCTGTAGATAAAGATGAATTAATTCCTTTGGCTAAAGGCTGACTGCATGTTTTGAATCCAGTGGAACAGCAGGAAAAGTTGAGTATAAAACAGTGATCTGAATAGTTGTCTTCATTTGCTCTTCACCCTGTGGGACACTTATCTGGGATTGATCTGACTCTGCCGCATTTCTCCAGCATCGGATGTGAGCTTCAAGCTCCTCCCCTATCCATAATGCCCCTGTCTCCTTCCTCCCTTCAGATCTTGTTTGCCGCTTCTAATGTTCGCATAGTAGTCCATGCTCTAAGCTATTTTTTTAAAGTTTTTTCTAGATTTTCTAGCTATCTTTAGTCCTTTCTTTCTCCCCTTTCATTTTTCTTGCTCTTTGCGCTCGTGTCGATGCTTTAGAAAAAGAATTTTTTTCCCACTTCTTTCCCCGTCGTGTGTGTGTGTGTGTGTGTGTGTGTGTGTGTGTGTGTGTGTGTGTGTGTGTGTGTGTGTGTGTGTGTGTGTGTGTGTGTGTGTGTGTGTGTGTGTGTGTGTGTGTGTGTGTGTACGCGCGCTTTGGGTTCTGTCTTTCCATCCTCGTGGTGGAGACACCCAAACCAGGATTCAGGAAGTGCAGTGTGTGGCCATAAGCTTTCCCCTGTGGATGGCCACACTCTGTGCATTGTGTGTTTAGGGGTTCCTCACCTTGATTCCTACTGCTCCATCTGCATGGGGTTCAATCCCCGTGCATTGATTGACAGGAGGAATAAACTTCTTCTTGAGGGCCTCCTTAAACCTCCCACTGCAGAAGCCCAAGCTTCCTCTTTTGACCACTTCTAGACCCCCCCTCCACCCCAGACTCCGGGATTCAACCTCCCTCCAAGATGACCAGGAGCGGAGAGAAGCGCAAAAACCAGGATAGGCCGAGGAAGTGGTCCCCTGACCGCCCCCGCCTCAGCCAAATCACCAGCAAAATCTCACCCAGTCTTTGGCTCGAGTTCCCCCTGGCTCTGTTCCCCTTGCTTTTCCCCAGAGCTGGAGGTGTCTCAGAGCCATTCATCAGTGTCTGCTTCACCCCACCGGCTGTCTAGACCTGTGTTGGTGGCCTCTTCTGCTAGGTCCACCCGCAGCCTCTCTGAAGCAGAGGTGGACAGGATGATGTGGAGGTTCATCCTCATGCAGATACAGATGGGAGTCTTGTCTGCCTCCTCTCCCTTCGGGGCTGGGGGCATGCAATCCGCTTTCATCCGGATAACTTCTTCCTCAAGCCAACCCCCAGTTTCGGAGTCTTCGGTGTCAAGGGGTTGGCGCTGATAGTTCCTCAACACCAACCATTTAGCTTTGGCACTGGATCAGAGGGTGTGGTTTCGGCTCAGTTTCTCAGAGCTGAGCCTACCTCTTGGAGTCTCAATGCCTTGAGGTTCAGCTCCGGCTCCCCCGTTGATCCAGAGGATTACGGACCCAATCATAGCTCCAGCTGCAAGGGTGTGTTCTCCTTTTGCTTTTGATGTGGTGGAGAGGGTTCTCTCGATCCCATCGAGACCCTTGACAATTGTCTTCTGAGTCCGTCCTGGCTCCGTCTGTTTCTGGTCTGGGTTCTGCCATCTTGCCACCTCCTGGACAGTCTGCTGTCTCTCCACCCCAGAGAATTTACCCACGGGAGCAGCTGGATGTTTGAGCCCTCTCCAGAGACACCCCCCCCCCCCCCGAGGAGGTTCCTCGAAAATGCATGGAGAAACACTCCCTACCACAGTCTCTCACTGCGGACACAGACCTGGAGGAAGGGGAAGGAGGACACAGACTTGGAAGGAGGGGAAGGTCACCCCCATCACCCCCAGAGGATGTCTCATTTAGAGATATCATGGAGATCCTGTGGCGGCGTGGGGGTGTTCTGCCCAAAAACCCAACCCTGATGAGTCTGTGTTCCTGGAGGTATTTGATGCAGGACCCTCTACTTCCTGGGTGTCCCCTCCAGTGGATCCTCTGGTGGATCTTGTTCCATCTCGGACGTGGAAGGAGCCCAACATGGTGGAGCTTATCCCCAAATACCATGATAAGGTCTTCAGCACCTCTTCTGATAAACCATTCTGGTCAAAGTGATCCCCTGTTGATGTCATGGTGTTGGCGGTGGTCACCAAGAAGAAGCTCACACAGGAGAGCTCCACGGTCCGTCTGCCGGACCAAGATTCTAGGGCCTTGAACCATTTTGGGAAGCGGGTCTACACTTCAGCAACATTCTCTGTACGTGCAGTGAACTACATGGCACACATTATTAGGCTTCAGCGAGACCTAGTGAAGGAAGTCGCCGAGTCTACCCCCCCCCCCCCCGGGTTCATGGCAGAGTATAGGAAGGTTTTCTCCTCTCAAATAGCCACCTTCACCTCCATTGCCAATACCTCTATGCATCTTTTATCTCATGCTACCAGAGCAGATGGGGCTTCTATCTCGTGCTACTAGAGCTGCCAGAGCAGGTGTTGCCATCAGGCTTCACACTTGGGTCTGACTTTGTACCTTCTAGGAGGCTTTCAAGGCATCATTTTATAAATACCCTGTACAATGGTTCCACTCTGTTTGGAAAGACAGTACACAACACACTGGTCCAGAGAGAGAAGGACAGGAATACTGTCTGCTGTCGGAATCCGCTTCGCAACCCCTCAACGATCCTTCTCCAGAAATCAGACGAAGATGATGTGGTTCTGGAAGTCTCAGGTTTATTCCCAGGACACTCTGGACTCGCCCTCCCCAGAGGCAGAGGGGGGATTCGACAGATGCTGCCCTCGCGGCAGAGGGGGTCCAAGGAACCAAGGGTCTTGGGATTTGTTCTCACAGGCCCACGTAGCAGCCCTGAAAGGTTGCCCGACTGCTAGTCTCTGGAGGCAGTTAGGTGTCTACTTTCGCTACTCCCAACAGCCTGAGAGTCCATTACAGATGATCAGTGGGTGTTGTGAATCCTATCCAGAGGATATTCATTCCCCTTCTTTCAAAGGCTAATTCTAGCCAAACACCTCTTGGATGTTGCACCCGCACAAACAGAGGCAGCAGCACAGGAAAGTTCCAAACAACTCAAAAAAACAAGTCATGCAGCCCCCCCCCAATCAGTCCAGATTAGGCATTTATTACAGGTTCTTTTTAGCGCCAAAAAAGACTGGGGACTTGAGACCCATTCTGGATCTTTCCGCCTTAAACCAGTTGGTTGCCGAGACAAAATTCCAGATGGTCACCCTCCAATCCATCCTGCCCTTTCTGGAGGAAAACGACTGGATGTGCTTGTTGGACATTCAGGCTGCGTACTATCACATCAGAATGGACAGGTGCTCTCAGAGGTTCCTCCACTTCCGGCTGGGGACCAATCATTACCAGTTCAAAGTGCTACCCTTTGGTCTTGCCACAGCCCCCAGGGTGTTCACCAAAATGATGGGGGTGGTAGCGGCTCACTTGCAGCTGCAGGGCTTCCAGGTCTTCCCCTACCTGGACGATTGGCTCCTTTCTACTCCCTCCAAGCATAGACTCTGCCAAGCCATGGATTTTTTATCCAGACCTCCCACAAGTTGGGCATCACCATAAATCTCAACAAATCCCTTTTAGAACCGGTTCAAATTCTGGACTTCATTGGACCCCGGTTAAGTACCATTCAGGCCAAGGTTTTCCTGACACCAGACAGACTTCTCAAACATCATGTCTTGCACGTTCTTTAAGTTCCATCGCCTCCAGCAGAGTTTGTTCTAAGGGTGTTGGGGTCCATGGCGGCCACGATCACCCTTGTACCCACAGCACATACACATGAGGGTGCTCCAATGGACTCTGGAGGTCCAGTGGTCATTTAAAGATCTACCATTGTTGTATCCTGTTAGTCTATTGTGAATATGCAGGGATTCTCTACTCCGGTGGATTCAGGCCCCGGTCCTTCTTTGCAGTTGCATGTTTGTTCTTCCCTCCCCTCTAACCATGGTGACCACTGACGCCTGTCTACTCAGGTGGGGGGTGAGCATTGCTTGGGAAGGACAGTTCAAGGCATGTGGTCTTCCCTGGAGACCTAGTTGCATAACAGTGTCCTGGAGATGAGGTTGGTGCAAATGGTGTTGCAAGTTCTTCACACCCATCTTCACCTAGGGATGATTGCCATCCAGACAAACTATGTCTATAGTCTGATACATTAACAAATGGGGGAGAACCAGGTCTTATCCCCATTGCCACAAAGCCATGTG
>NC_056734.1:71794736-71887236 GCF_019279795.1 Protopterus annectens
TTACGTTTGAAGGGCATCTACATTTTCCTTGTCTGGATTGCCCGAAAGTAAATCACTCTTGAGATCAGCTGTTGAAATACCTGGCAGTGATGATTCCCTTTCTAAGCTCAACGAGGTTCACTATCAGTGAAAAGAATTTGGGTTTGATTCCCACAAAGATAAAACATGCTTTGTATGGGCTTTTGATACGTAGTATCCAAGACTTCATGTGAAAATGTTTCAGTAGTGTCTCACTAACTCATTGGATTAAGACTGATCATTTGATTCTCTCTCACTCACTTTTATTTAGTTTGTTTACCAGTCTAATACACAGATCACAATTGACTATTTTCAGGTACAACCCCGAGTGAAGAAGTACACAACAAAAATAAAACAGAAGAAATTTACCAACATGGCATAAGCACAAAGAGAATTCCACAGACTATTGAAACTATATGTACATATTAAGAGAGTAGAAAAAATAAACGTGAGAATTTTAGTAGCAAATATGAGGCAAGTATTAGGTGAGAATAGAGGGTCAACATATAAGTGATATAGGTGACTGAGTTTTATGATGTGTCTGGTAGAAAAGCTGTTGCAGTCAGATTTCTGATGGAGGTGCCTTGTGGGGAAAGAGGTTTGAGGGAGAGATTGCCAGAGTTTGAACACAAGAGTGGAGAAGAATTGTTTGGTACATTGCAGTTTGGTTTTGGGTGCCTGGACTGAGGGAGTTAATTGCGAGAGGCTGAGGTCTAGTTTTATTGTGGAGTTTAGTTGTAAGAGGTGGGTAGGCACCTAGCTGAGGTAGTTTGAAAAGAAGAGACCTTAGGAGTAGCTCAACGCTGTAGAAGACTGATTAACCATTTGGCTTTGGAGAGGATAGTGCAGTGGTGTTGCTGCGGGATGGATTTGTAAATAAGTGATCGGGTTTTGTTTTCAATGGACTGCAGAGTGGATATGCCCCCTGAGACTGTGGCTTAGATGGGGTGCATTTATTCAAGTAGTGCAAGGACGACTCCCTTGCATGTTGCAGCTCTAGTTGGTCTGGATAGAAGGGGAGATATTTTCCAATTAAGAGAACTGCTCTCTTTCCTGATGTTTTCTGTGTGGCTTTGGAAGTTTAGTGATTGATCTAGCCATAAGCTTAAGTATCAAAAGTATGTGGTGGTTTCTGTTGGGGACCATTGAGATCTGTGATGAGATTTTTAGGATCTTTTGCAGCTTTTATGAGGTTCCAGATATACTCTTTTGGAGGAGTTTAGCAATAGCTTGTGGTTATGTAGACAATAATTAAGGGAATGGAGGTAAGACTGAAGCTTTGTTTGAATAGTTGAATATGACAGATTATGCAGATGGCATGGCTATCCTTTGATCTAAAGAGTGTGGGAAGGTTAGGGAGGTAGGATTAAAGTTTGTTAATAAAGTTTGAAAACAACAATGGTCTAGTATGGATCCCTGTGGCACTCTTCTGGTAGAGTGCTGGAAATGATAGGGATGAGCCTGTTTTTAATTTGAAATACCTATTTAAGAAGTGTTGGAACCAAGTGACAGTATTGGGGTTAACTTTGATTCTTAGAGGGAGTGAAGGAGCAGGGAATGGTCAATAAGATCAAAACCTTTGGTACGGTCAATGAAGAGTGCTTCTGAAAGGCTTCCTTTATCCATATTGAAAAGGACTTCATCTGTAAATAACCTTAGTGCTGTCGTGCTCTGCAGCCCAGAATCCATGCTGTGTGAAGAGGTGGTACTGTTAGATGCAAGTAGATGGTTGTTGAGTAGTTTTACAAGATATTTTTTTCATGTGTAGGGAGGATGGAGTTGGAGTGGAAGTGGGAGGCATTTCCTGGCTGAGGGTGTTTTGCTGGGGTTTAACAAACAGTTTTCCATCTGTCTGACATTGTGTTTTGAGTTAGAGAGGCTATACATATAGAGAAGAGCTATGCTAAGATAGTTTTTGCAGAGTGATATAAGCAAAGGGAGTAGTTTGCACTAGGGCTGGATAGTGTGCATTAGGAGTTTGATTTCTAGTGGGGGCTTAGGGTCTCTGAATAATTTTCTTAAAATAAAAGAGGGAGATAAAAGATGGGGGGGCTGGGTGAATTGGAGGGTGAGATAGAGGGTGTTGAACTAATGAGGTGGCTGAATTTCTTAAGTCAGAAGTAGAGATTTGGCTTTGAGAGGTGTGCATGGTGATAAGGAAGGAGATGGGGTCTGTAGATTTTCAGGCAATGAGAAGATTTACTTTCTGTGAGAAATATTTAGGCTTGCCTAGCAGCACAAGTTTGTTTTTGAAATAGTTGGTTCTGTGCCCATGTATGGCTTGCTTAGCTGGATTACATAGAGAGGTAAAGACAGTGCAATTTTCTGGTGAGGGGTTTTGCCTTCATAAAAAAACATGCATTGTCCCGAAGTTTCAGCAGAGCTTTCAGTTCAGTGGTTAGCCAAGGGGTTTTGTTGTATTCGAAAAGGCACTATGTGAGAGGGAAGAATTTGTATTTAAGCTGAAGGAGGGCGTGTGTAAGAAGTGTGGCAGCTTGAGGTTCTGTAAGTTGGTAATGGGATATCAGATGAAAGTTTAGTTGTGTTTTGAGGTTTTCTGTACTGATGGTTAATCTCTGGTTCAGAAGGGAACTTGTTTTGTGGGGGTATTTTAGTGACGGGTGGATAATTTGGAAAATTAATGGGGAGTGGTTACTGAATGAAGATGGAATTACAGATTATATTGGAGATTATGGGAGGTTTGTTGGTGATGAGCAGATCCAGGAGGGAGTGGTGGTGGTTGTGGAGATTTGGACTGGTATCATCATTGGCTAACTGTGTAAGGTTGGTATAGTCTAGCAATTTTGTCATGTCATTTCTCAGAGAACCTAGGAAGTTAGGTTAAAATCACCTAGAATAAAAAGTTATGTACCTACCATAACGTTCCATGTTAGTTGTCCTTCATTTCGTCTTCCTTCTTGCTGTTTGGGTTCGGAGCCAGTCCTCGTCTCCGACTCGGCCTACTTGTATAGCTCGAGAGCTATTTACTGGCTCGAGGCTAACCCTTATCCCAGAATGCCCAGTGTCAGCTACCCAGATTTCGTTTATTATAGTACACACTAGACATATAAAGTCACCAGTAACCTAAAACTGATTTAGCAAAATAACCGATCAGAGTGAACAGTAATAAAATTACCTGGCAAGTGAACCATGAAAAAGGAAATCCGCCAGTGGAACCATAGTGAACTCTTCTCAATCCTCCAGGAAGGAGGGGGGGACGCAAGAAGGAAAGACAACTAACCTAGAACGTTATGGTAGGTACATAACTTCTTTATGTTAAGTTGTCCCATCTTGCCTTCATTCTTGCTGTTTCGGACAGCGTCCCTAGCACCTAAAGACCCCGGGTGGCTCATTGGAACAGACTCTTCAGAACAGTGGAACCAAAAGAAGCCCTGCTCCGGGAGACCACATCCACTTTGTAATGAGAGATAAAGGTATGAGGGTTTGCCCAAGTGGCAGCTGCACAAATTGAGTCTATGGGCAATTTGGACTTAAAGGCTACAGATGTGGCTAATGCTTCCGTAGAATGACCTTTCAGTTTTGCTGGTAGAGGTTTATGCCTTAAGTGATAAAGGCCATGGTGTCAGATAACCATTTGGATAAGGTCACCTTAGAAACTGGAATGCCTTGCTTATTGTGAGCATAGGATAGAAATAATTGGTCTGACTTTCTTAGCTCTTTGGTCCTATTTAGGTAAAAACGTAATTGTCTGTGCACATCCAGTTGGTGAAGACCGTATTCTGCCTTGTTGCTATAATTGGGAAAGAAGACTGGGAGATTGATGGATTGATTTAAATTTTCTGAACAGACTTTTGGTATGAAGGATGTGTTGGTTCTCAGAGAAACACCATATATGGAGGACATAGACAGAGTGTTTGGAGTTCTGAAACACGTCTAGCTGAGGTAATTGCGTCCAGAAAGTGTTTTCCAAGAAAGAAATTTTAAGGGACATGAAGCTGCTGATTCAAATGGAGGCAGAATCGAATAAGTCAAAACTAAATTAAGATCCCAAGGAGGAGGTGGATCCCTTACTGGGGGTGTAAGAAGAGATGTTCCTCTCATGAAGGCGTTGCAGAGTTTGAGACATTATGCTAGAATTAAGAATTCCAATATGAACATTTGATATGGCTGCCAGTTGTACCCTGATGGTAGCAGCAGCCGCACCCAACTGGAAAAGCTCTACTAGAAATTCAAGAGTTTGATGGACTGGGGCTGAAAAGGGGTCTAAGTTTCTAGATTCTGCCCAGTAAGAAAATCTTTTCCATTTGCCAGCATAAGTCTTTCTCGTAGTTGACTTATGGGAGGACACAATAATGTCGCAAACTGCTGGGGGAGATGCTTGAAAGCCTGGCTAAGGTAGGAAGTGGAGAAACCAAGCTTTGAGCTTGAGAGTCTGAAGGGATTGGTGTAACCCGCCTGACTGATGAATCAACAGATCTGGCACTGGGTCCAGAATCCAAGGCTGGACTGGAAGGTGAAGGTGCAGGAACAGAAACCATATCTGTCGAGGCCAATAGGGGGCAATGAGGATCATTTTGCAACCCAGTGATTTTGCTTTCTGTAGGAGTCTTGGAATTTGGGGAAAAGGGGGAAATGCATAAAGGAGTCCCTGAGGCCAATCATGGACTGGGAGCGTCCCTGGGAGTTTGACCTGGAGGAGGAAGCAGGGAGAAGTAGCTGCTGCATTTGTTGTTGAGGAGGGTGGCAAATAGATCCCAGCAAGGCTGGCCCCATTTGCGGAAGATAAGGTCCGCAACTTCCTGATTCAGAGACCACTTGTGAGGCATGAGGATAGCCGTGTTGAGCCTGTCCGCTATTATGCTGGATTTTCCAGGGATGTGCGTTGCTGTCAGAAAACGTTGGGAGGAAATCGCCCATTGTCATAGCTTGAGGGCTTCTCGACAAAAGGGGTAGGACCTGGTCCCGCCCTGCTTGTTGATGCACCACACAACTGACATGTTGTCTGTTTGGATCGTAATAGTCCTGGAAGGAAGAGAGTCTTGAAGAGCTTGCAACGCTAGGAGCACCGCTCTCATCTCTAGGACATTGATATGCAGATGGTCTTTGTGAGGTTGCCACATGCCTTGGACTATCCTGTCTAGATAATGCCCCCCCACCCTATTAGGGAGGCGTCCATGGTCACTGTGGCTACTGGAGGGGGTTAAATGAAGGGTCTGCCCTGAGTCACTAGTGGGGAGACCATCCACCCACAGAGGTGTCTTTTGCATGTTTTTGTAATCAGGATCATGTGAGATATGGGTAGTTCCTGGAAGGACCACTGCATGAAGAGAAGCCACTGAAGGACTCTCATGTGGTAATGTACTAATGATACAAGAAGAATGGCAGCTGCCATAAAGCCTAGAACTTGCAGGACATGTCTGACTTGGACCTTTCTGCTCTGCATTAGAAATTACGCTTGTTGGTGACTAGAGAAAACTCTTTCCTGAGGTAATCTTGCAAACATCTGTTTTGTGTTTAATTCTGCTCCTATATATGTAACAGATTGACAGGGCAACAAGGCAGAATTTTCAAAATTTACTGTAATTCCTAGTTGGGTGCAGGCTGATATTGTATAATCCCGTGCCTCTAAGAATTGATGCCTGGTGGTAGCAGTTAGGAACCAGTCATCTAGATAAACACCTGGAATCCTTGACGCTTCAGGTAAGCTGTGACTACTGCCATACATTTGGTGAACACCCTGGGGGCCGTGGTGAGACCAAAGGGCAGAGCTCTGAACTGATAATAACTTGCCCCTACCCAGAAGCGAAGAAATCTCCTGGAGTGTCTGCCCATTTTGATATGGTAGTACGCATCCTGAAGATCTATGAAGCACATCCAGTTGTCCTGACCCAGACAGGGAAGAATGGACTGCATTGTTACCATCCGGAACTTTTCTTTTTGTACGGATTTGTTCAATATGCAGAGATCCAGTATTGCTCTCCAGTCCCCTGTTTTTTTTTTTTTTAGGTAGTAAAGGAATCTTGAGTAAGTTCCGGATCCTAGTTGGTCTGAAGGGACTTCCTGAATGGCTTTTTTTTCTAGCAGTTTTGAAACTTGAATAACTGCTTGATCCCTTAGATTGGGTGGGACATCTGGGATGGACTATTTTCACTTTAGAGGGGGGTTGATGAAAGGGGATTTTGTAACCTCCGGATATGATGGTACCCATTTGTCTCTTGTTATATTTTGCCAGGCTTTTGGGTACAGAGAAAGTCTTCCCCTGACTGCCCCCCAAGGTGAGCTGTCTGGCAACCCGTCAGGGATGCTGGAAGGGTTTGGCAGAGAAAGTTTCTCGGTCACCCTGATTGTGTGGTCCCCCTTTGCCACGAGGGCAGCGTCTGCCATTGTTGTTTTCCCCTCTGCCCCTGGGGGAAAAAATCACCACTTATGTCAGGCAAGGGTCCCTGTGACTTCTGAAACCACATCTTTCTACCCTTCTGACCTTTGGGATAATGTCTGTTAGGAGTGGAAAAACGGACTCCCATGGCAGAGAGTCTTGCCTTCCTGCTCACACTTGGTAAGCGTGTCTTTCACCTGAGGCCCAAAAAGTGAGGAGCCATCAAAGGGAGTATTTGTGATGGATGCCCGAAAGGGTTCCGCAAATTGACACAGCCGCAACCAAGCATGTCTCCTGAGAGCCACTAATGTACCTGCGGCTCTGCTCGCTCCATCGGCTGCATAGGAAATCAGCCTCATGGAGGAGTTGACTATAGAAATAACAGTCGCAAGCTGGGAAGCTATTTTGACTGATGCTCCCTCAGCTGTAGGATCTTGTAGGTGATCTCCAAGCTCTTTCAGGAGATCCCTTTGAAGTCATGTGAAATGAGAGAGAGAGACCTCATTGAGAAGGTAGCTGAGGAAAACATTTGCTTCACATATTGGTCCATCGTCCTAGACTGTTTGGTGGATGGACAGACTAAGAAGTTTCTGCTAACTCTTTCTTGGTGGCTACTGCTACCACCATGGCATCAACTGGCACACCTTTAGAGAGAAATTGTTTTTTCCTGGGGGGCTGTTATGAACTTATTTGGTCTCCTCGGAGTAGGTTCCACAGAATCCGGAGCTGACCAAGCCTTTCGAGCCACTACAGACATGAGTGGATCGAAAGGTGGAGACACCCAGGAGGTGGAGTGTCGGGAACCGAATGCCTCCAGGTATACAGACTCATCCTGTGTAAGGGGCTAGGTAAGACCAGCCGCCCCTCTGCTTAGACATTTCAAGGATGTCTGAAAAGGAAACCTCTTCAGAGGGGGACCCTTCTGATTCATCCAGGTCTGTATCTGAGGTGACACTCAGGGGAGTCTAGGTGCTTCCTTTTGCACTTCCTCTTCTGAGGAGGCTCCTCTGAGTGATCAGGGGAGGCCTCGGAAGAGGGGGTCACCCAATGGGGTGTCCTGGGGCATAGGTTCCCTGCACTTCTGAGCCAGACAAGGAACAGAGGTTGGCACAGGCACCACAAGAGAAGGAGCCGATGGGGCTGATAAGTAGGGCTGCTTCAGGGGACAGCACACTCTGCATGACCTCGAAGGCGTCACGATCCCGAGGCAAAGAAAGCTCTGACTCCGAAGAGATGGGAGTTGTTCTCCGTGTCGAGGGCGACTGCTTCGAGGCCGATGTGGGAGCCAAGCTCACCTGTGCCGAAGCTCCGAGAGGGAAATCTGGGTCGGACAAGGGACCGATGCCACTTCCCCCCTCGGAGCCGAGAGAGCTTCGGCACCCAGATCCCTCGATGGACAGAACAATCGAGGTGATTGGAGCCGACGGAACCAAAGAGAAGGTGATCAGCACAGTCGGTTCTACTATCAGCACGTCCATGGTCTCTGGCTCCGAACCAAGTGTAGTTGGAGGAGGAATGGAGATGGAAGCGGATGGAGCCGCAACCTGTTGAGGTGGGCTGGAAAGTAATTTTGCAAGGGCCTGTTATTTAAGCAACCTTGACTAGTCTCTCCACGTCCTTATCTGATAGCCTGGAGGATCGAGAGGAGTGGGATGAAGAGCGATGACTGCGTTCACACCCTAATAAGGGTGACTGGCACCGAGTGGATCGGCTCCAATGAAGGAGAACTTGCTTGCTTGTGGCTCCGAGATGACTCCGAGGTAGCAGTTGGAGCCGAGGGGGGCGATGACTTGTCGATGCTAGTCGGCACCGACAAACTTGGTTCTTCAAGCCCAGGAGTCTATTCCGAGGATGGAGCCGACTGCCTGACAGACTTAGATGATTTCACTGGCTGAGAACCTTTAGTCGGGGAATCCTGTGGTTTCAATAATCCTCGAAGGATTAATTTGTTATTGCGCTCCTGCCGGACCCTTGGACTAAATGCATGACAGAGCAGGAGTCCTGCAGGTGCACAGCCCCTAAACAATAAACACAGCTAGTGTACCCATCTGTCAGAGACATTTTCTGACAGCATGACTCACTTTTTGAAGCCAGAAACTTTGGCCTCTTTTAGACATGTTACACAACTATACTAAAAAACAAACTTTTTCTTTTATTATATACAGTTAAGGGACAGAAAGGAGAGCCTGTAATTTAAACAGCTGTCCTAAGAGGGAGACGACTCTCTAATTTAAACGAGTTCAGGGGAAACAGAAGGCCTGTGAGATATGGAGCGATGGCCAACAAAGCTACAACACACACACAAGAAGCGATGAGGGATAAATTACTATATTTAGATAAAAACTTAACAAATTTTTAAGAATAAACAATTATAATCATAGAAAAAAACTATACTAAGCCTTGAGCCAGTAACAAAGCAACCTCGCAACTGAAGCGGCAAATGAGATCTGGGTAGCTGACGCTGGGCATTCTGGGTAAGGGTTAGCCTTGAGCCAG
The DNA here is from genome assembly GCF_019279795.1 of Protopterus annectens. Taxonomy (NCBI): domain Eukaryota; kingdom Metazoa; phylum Chordata; order Ceratodontiformes; family Protopteridae; genus Protopterus; species Protopterus annectens. Next base: position 71,803,588 of record NC_056734.1, read on the forward strand.
TAAATAGCTCTCGAGCTGTAGAGGTAGGCTGAGTTGGAGCCGAGGAGATCTGCTCTGAACCCAAACGGCAAGAACGAATGTGAGATGGGACAACTTAACATTAATATTTTTATAGTTGGGGGCAGCTGGGGTGATAGAATTAGGGTTGTTTTTGTGTGAGGTATGTTTCAGTGACAGCTGTCTTATCAGGTGAGTGGGTTAAGGAATATTTCTTGTCAAGTTTATTAGAGCTGTATTAATTAATGCACAGGTGCTGGCGAAAGTTATTGGTGATGAGTGGTGGGAGGGACCTGAACCGGATCCATTCTTGGCTCTGAGGAAGAGTATTAGCAGGATTGGGGTGAATTTATAGAGGTATTAAGGAAGTTTCAGGTGGGGGTGTTCAGGGGTTGGTAGGATTGAAGGGTATGAGATGAAGGGAATAAGAATTTGGAAGTGGTGTGACTGGTAGGTGGAAAATGGAGTGTGTAAAAGAGCAGTGTAGGTTTTTCTGTTCTCGTAAGTGATTTTGGAGCTTTGTGGTAGGCTGGTGAAGGGTAGGTTGAGGGATGGGGTTACTTATAGATTAGTGTAGTGGGTTAAAAGAAAGGAATAAGCTTGTTTGTGGGGCAGCATTGTGAAGGTAGAAGGGGAGTTCTGAAAGTAAGTGACAGGAGTCTGTGATGAAACTTGACTAGAGTGTGGGTAAGGGAGTGTGAAGCAGTTGAGAATGGTGTGTTGATTTGTTAGTGGATTTAGTGTGGTTCGTGATGAAACTGGATGGAAGTGTAGGGTGGGTATATATATCCCATTAAGGTGGTTGATGGCTGAGACTTAGATTTGGTAAAGTTGTGTGTACCTTTAATTAGTGGTCAGAAGTAGGTGAGAAGAGGGTAGAGAGAGTGATGTATACAATTGAGAGTCTAGGTGGTGGCTGGAGAATTGGGGGTGGGTGAAACAAATTGGAACCCACCTCCCCACAAAGTGCAACACACCTCCCCTGCTAGAATCAATTTGTGAAGGTGTGCATGGGGGATGCAGGGGGGATATAGAGGTCAAACTGCCCAAGCACAAAAGTGGTCAAATAAAAAGGGAGGAAAAATACTAACTAAAACTAAGGCTCCTTAATTGTTAAAGTTGTGGGTGCTTACCTTAGTGTGCAAGGCGAGCTTCAGCTTAAACAAGCTAATGAGAATGAGTCCCCTTGCAGGCACTTGAGTAAATGTAGCCAGTTTCCCTGGGTAAGGAGGATGAGCTATTAAACTGAATCCTGCCAAAATGGAGTATAAGGAAGCTTTTAGTCTTTACTGACCTATCAAAATGACGAAATGGTTGTTTTACATCTATCAAACTCGAAGGTGGTTGAGGCATCCTGGATAATCACTACAGCATGTTCTGAACAGAGTTTATGCTTTTTCCTCTCCGAAAAGTTTTAAAAGGATTAGGTCCTGCACAGTGCCTTTTCACATTGTAGTTCTGAAGCTGGGGTATTTTAGTCCAAGCCTTTATTTCTTCAGGATGTCAGAAAACCTAGTGCTGCACAGCCTGAAAAGCCTTGATGTTATGTGATCCTATCTCGCCTACATTCTGACTGATGGGTTCGGAGCCGATCCCTCGGCTCCGACTCGGCACGCTTATGCCAAAGAGCGAAGTCTCTTATTGGCTGAGCTTACTATATCCCAGGATGCACCACTACCAGTCCCCCAGATCTCGTTTGCCGCTAACTAGCGAAGACGTGGTCTCGAGCTGGCTGAGCTGAGTAGTAATTTTTACTTACTTTTTTCTGTCAGAAAATTGCTTTTCCTGTCATAAAAAGCTGTTTTAACGGCTACTCTGTGCTTTGTGTAGTGATTGAAGGTTTTTTATGAAAACTTGTTGAGTGATTGGGCGTTGTTTCTGATTTCAGGCCTCCTTTATCTGTAGGGCCTTTCCCGGTCAGTTAACCCCACTCAAACTTTTGGGATTTCAGATCCCCTTGAGTTTCTTGTTGTTCGGATTGTTAAACCGGCAATTCTAAACTGATTTTTGTAGAGTCAGTTAGGTAAAGTTAAATTAGGATTGTGTGTTCTTGCTGTCAGAAAATTACTGTATTTTTGGTCATAATGTCTCAAAATCCTAGGCCTTCGGGCTTCAAAAAATGCACCAAATGTAATTTTAAAATGTCAATCACAGATGACCACTCTCTCTGTGTTTATTGTTTGGGTGCAAAACATTTGCAGGAGTCATGCAGCGTGTGTCACGCTTTTTCCTCTAGGGTCCTCCAGGAGAGGAAAAATAAGCTTATTCTTAAAGGCTTAATCAAACCCTCCTTCAAGAAGCTCTAGCATCCTCTCCTTCTCCAACCAAAAGAAGGCGCCGGCTCACCAGTCCGTCGGATCCGCCGCCAAAAGACATAGGCAGGCTTCTCCTTCAGCCCAAGGACTTCGAGCCGAGGGCGAACGGTCTGCCTCGATGCCACCAGTCTCGACTCCCGGGCTTCGGAGCCGATGGCTGGGGCATCGAGAGGCGGGTCACCTTCGCCGGCTCCACTGGTCTCGGAGCCGACTAGGGTTGCCCGCCAGACACTTCCTCCTCGGCCAAGTCCTCCTCGGCACCGATGGAAACTACTGTGGGTATTCCTCGGCCGATAATCGAGTCGCCTCGAGCCGGTCCCCTAGTCCTTTGGGGCCGTTGGAGAGGCCTTCTCGAACCCGCTCAGTATCCTCTAAGTCTTCGAGGATGTCGGATTCGGATATAGACAGGGTGCTCCAAAGACTGTTCCAGTCCCCAGTCTTTCAAAAATTTGTTTCGCTCCGACCCAGTCTGCTTTGGAGCAGATAGCCCATGCCCATCCCATGGCTGTTCCTCCTCCGACCGCCGCTCCGCCTGAGCAGATGCTGTTGGAGCCGGTGGAGATCTTAGGGTCGGCTCCGACCCTTACTCCAACCCGGCCTTCGGGTCCGAGTTTGGTACACGGACTTCTTCGGCTGGACCGGGGTGATGTTTCGGGACCTATGCTGGGTTCCGAGCCTCCCTCGGTGCTTCGCGGGATTGCCGCCTGCTATCATGGCTCGAGACTGGACACTCCCAGGATTCTGGGGTCCGGCTTTCAGGGCTATGAGGAGTGCCTTGGCCAAGTCTTCGCCATCTCTCCGGCTTTACCGGCACCTTCCCTGGGCGTGGAGACTGGGTCTTTGGCAGTTCCCTGTCCGTAGGCAGCGGAGCCCTGGGCCTGAGGTTACCCCATTGGGGTTCCTCCTCCTGAGGGTTCTTCGAGTTGTCTTCGGAGGAACCCCGAGGAAGAGATCGCAAGAGGAAGCACGTGGACTCCCAGTCTATTACATCGACACTGATCTTGATGATGCGGAGGGGTCCCCTGTCGCCTCGGATGATGTCTCATTTGCAGACATCTTAGAGATCCTCAAACAACGACGCGGCTGGATATCCATACCCCCCTCTGCTGATGAGTCAGTGCTCCTCAAGGCCTTTGGGGCTCAGCCCTCCGCCTCCTGGGTGTCTCCACCCTTCGACGAGCTTCTGGATTTAGTTTGTCGAGGCGGGAACATCCGGATACCGTGGAACCAGTCCCTTCTCGTCCTAATAAGTTTTTGTCTGCCCCACCCGAGAAGGAGTTCCTCACTAAAGGCGTGGCTGTAGATGCCATGGTGGTGGCATCTGCTACACAACAGGACGTGGCAGAGGCTTCAACGTCCGTCCATCCTCCTAAGGAGTCTAGGAGCATGGACAGGTACGGGAAGCGCACCCTGACTTCAGCGGCCTTTACTTTAAGGTCTCTGAATTATTTGGCACATTTTACCAGGCTTCAGAGGGATCTGGTCACGGAGCGGTCAGATTCCCTCTCAGGTAACCTACCTGAGCATCTAGCCCAGTCGGTTAGCTCTCAGTTGGCTATCCTTAAGTCAATTTCTAACTCGTCCATGAGGCTCATTTCCTATGCGGCCGAAGGGGCGGGTAGAGCGGCAGGCACAGGCGTGGCTCTACGGAGACAAGCCTGGCTCCGCTCGTGTCAGTTTCATGGAGGCCTTCAAGTCTTCCTTCGCCGACGCTCCCTTTGATGGGTCCTCTTTGTTTGGACCCAAGGTTAAAGACACCCTTACCGCTGTGAGCAAGAGGGAAAAACTTTATCTGCCGTAGGTGCCCGTTATTCCACTCCCTTCGGCCTTATCCCAAGGCCAAAGGAGGGGAAGATGTGGTTCCGGAAATCACGTAAGTTTTTCCTCAACAGCAGGAAGATTCCTTCCAGAGGCAGAGGACGGGAAATTTTTCTGGGAGACGCCGTCCCAGAGGCGGCAGAGGGCCCCGCAATTCTGGAGACCGCGAGTCCTTTCGTGGCTCTTCAGCCTCCCACACATCATGAGGGATTGCCCGGCTGTGCTGCTCGAGCCAGTCGGGTGTCGCTTGCCAAGCACCTAAAAGCCTGGGAGTCAATCACTCAGGACAGATGGGTGCTTCGATCATTGCCGGAGGTTACACCATCCCATTCACATACTCACCACCACCGTCCAAAAATCCCGGACCCACCACCCAGTCAAAGGGAAATTGCAGCCGCAGAAGCTTTAAAGCTGCTAGAAAAGGAGTCATCCAACCGGTCCCCACAGACCAGATCGGATCCGAAATTACTCCAGGTTCTTTTTAGTGCCAAAAGACAGGGGACCTGAGACCAATATTGATCTCAGCAGACTGAACCAATCCGTCACGAAATCCAAATTCAATGGTCACGTTACAATCCATTCTCCCATTGTTGGAGAAGGATGTTTGGATGTGCTCCATAGACCTCAAGGACGCCTATTATCACATACCGATACATCAGGCATCCAGGAGGTATCTGCGCTCAGCCTGGGAGTCAGTCATTACCAATTTTGTGCTCTGCCCTTTGGTCTCACCACAGCCCCCAGGGTGTTCACCAAGTGTTTGGCAGTAGTGACGGCTCACCTGAGAAGTCTTGGATTCAAAGTGTTTCCCTATCTGGACGACTGGCTCCTGACTGCCACCACCAGGCATCTACTAATGGACAACCTCAAAGCCACCATCTCCTGGGTGCTACCCTGGGGATTACATTCAATTGGTCAAAGTCTGTCTTGCTGCCCTCTCAGCATAAGGTTCATAGGAGCAGAGATAGACTCAAAATTGATGCGTTTTTCTTCCTGCCGAAAGGATCCAAACTTTACAGGGCCAAGTTCAAGCTCTGATTTCAAGATCCAAAGCCCCAGCCAGGATGGTTCTACAAGTTTTAGGTTCAATGTCTGCCACGGTTCTTTTAGTTCCTCTGGCAAGATTGCACATGAGGATTCTTCAGTGGCTATTGTCAACTCAATGGTCCTTTCAGGATCTTCTCCTCAATCATCACATCATGATTACGGAAACATGCAAACGGGACCTTCGCTGGTGGCTTCAGACATCCAATCTAAATCAAGGAAGCCCCTTTGTTATTCCTCTCCAGTGGTTACCCTGACGACAGATGCCTCCCAGATAGGGTGGGGGCATTGTCTGGGCAGGTTAGTTCAGGGCTCCTGGCTTCCAGATCGAAGCTCTTCTCCACATCAATGTGTTGGAGATGAGGGCTGTACTTCTATCCCTACAGGCCTTACACAAGTTTCTTCCTCAGGGCATCATCGCCATCCACACAGACAACATGTCGGTGGTCTGGTATCTGAACAAACAAGGAGGGACCAGATCTTACCCCCTTTGCAGAGAGGCCATGAGGGTGTGGGAATGGGCTGTAGCTACCAACCGCTTCTTGGTAGCGACCCACATTCGGGAAATCAAATATATTGGCAGACAAATTGAGCAGGACAATTCTCTCCTCACGAGTGGTCCCTAAACGAAACAGTAGCAGCTCAGGTTTTCAGGAGATGGGGAACGCCGTGCTGCGATCTATTTGCAACACCACTAAACATGAAGTGCAAAAGGTTCTTCTCCTTGACCCCACATCAAGGGAAGCAGCTATGGATGCTCTAGCACAACCTTGGCCAACAGGGCTACTTTATGCCTTTCCTCCGATACCACTTCTCCAAAGTCATTCAAAAGCTTCTCAATTGGGGTCCACAATGATACTGATTGCTCCATACTGGCCTCGCCAGGTATGGTTTCTACCTGAAGAAACATGCGGTGGACGATCCTTGGACGTTAGATCTAACTCCGGATCTGCTAATCCATCAGTCGGGACAACAGCATCAGTCCCTACGCCCTTGAAGTTGACAGCCTGGCTCCTCCACTTCCGACTTTAGTCAGAAGTCACACATTAGACCCGGAAGTTATTCACATTTTATCTTCAGCCCACAAACCCACCACTAACAAATTGTACCTCAGTAAGTGGAAGAGGTTTGCTATCTGGGCTCAACTCAGGGCTTAGACCCTATCACTGCTCGATCCCGAAGTTTTGAAATTTTTAACATCCCTGTTTAATCAAGGATCTTCTGTCTCTACTATTAAAGTACAACTGGCGGCTATCTCTAAATTCCACGAATCTATGGATCCTCCATTGATGAGCAGCAGATTATGCAAGACTTTTATTAAAGGTGCGGGCCTGTTAAGACCCCCAGTTTTTCATCCTGCGCCCGTGGGATCTTGATTTGGTGCTTCGTGCATTAACATCTTCCCCTTCGAACCTGCTGCTACATGTGAGTTAAAATATCTGTCTTGGAAAACTGCCTTCTTAGTTGCAATTACTTCTGCAAGAAGAGTCTCAGAGCTTCAAGCCCTATCTATTAAACCACCGTACTTGATTTTCCACAAGGATAGAGTATCACTTAGGCCTAATCCATCCTTTGTCCCAAAGGTCTGTTCTAATCTCTGTCTTCAACAATCTCTAGAGCTACCAGTTTTCTTCCCAAAATTCTCCAATGATGCAGAATACACTCTCCATAAATTGGATGTTCACAGGCAATTGCGCTTCTATTTAGACAGGACTCAGCAATTTCGTAAGTCAGACCAATTGTTTGTGTCCTTCTCAGACAATAAATTGGGTAAAACCATTACAAAAGCTACTATCTCCAAATGGATTAGAGATTGTATAACTCAGGCTTATTCTTCTTGAATAAGCAACTTACAACATCTATCAAAGCTCACTCTACCAGAGCTATGGCAACTTCTATAGCTTTTCATTCCAAACTTGCTATATCGGAGATTTGTGCTGCGGCTACTTGGTCAAATCCGACACTTTCATTTCCCACTATAAATTGGATGTGGCATCTAAAGGGCGAGCATCATTTGGTTCCACGGTACTCAGGAGTGTTTTCCAGTGAGCCACCCAGGATTCAGGTGCTAGGGACGCTGTCCCATCAGTCAGAATGTAGGCGAGATAGGATCACATAACATCTTTTAGTTATGTACTCACCATAACTTCAGATGTTTGGGATCCATCTCGCCTACATTCCTAATACCCACCCTCCTTCCCCCTGCCTTGGAGATCAGAAGAGATTGAACGGTTTTGAGTTCTACTGTTTTATCTTGTTTCATCTGACAATGTTATATAATCAGTCCGTGCATGTATGCGGACAAACTAGATCTGGGGGACTGGTAGTGGTGCATCCTGGGATATAGTAAGCTCAGCCAATAAGAGACTTCGCTCTTTGGCATAAGCGTGCCGAGTCGGAGCCGAGGGATCGGCTCCGAACCCATCAGTCAGAATGTAGGCGAGATGGATCCCAAACATCTGAAGTTATGGTGAGTACATAACTAAAAGTTTATCACAGTTGAAGACAGGTTCCACTTGAGATTCCAAGTATCATAAATGAGTTTTTTTGGAGTTGTGAGAGTATGACTACGGAAAATATATTACTCAGAGGTGCAGTGAACTTGGAGCTTGTGTGTGTGTGTGTGTGTGTGTGTGTGTGTGTGTGTGTGTGTGTGTGTGTGTGTATTATATATATATAATCATTTATTTATGTGGGTCTACTTGACTTGTCCTAAAAATCATTTGGTAGAATTTCATATCACTGAGTCCAAGTTGCTGAAAGTTCACATTACCGAAAACTCATTTGACTGAATCTCATTTCACTAAATGTAGTAGTAGTGCCAGCATATAGAGTACTTGAAGGCAAATAAAAGGCCTATGCCCTTTTCCCCACTGTAGTGCGATCCCTTAGTTGGTATATATAGTTTTTGGGGGGGGGGGCACAGCCCAAGCCCCCCACCTACTTTGGTTTTATATTGTCCAGTTTCTGTCCAAAGGGTAAGTAGTTTTTAAGTTCTGGAAAGAGTTAGTAATTGGTGTTGTCAGTATGCCTGTCTGTTGTATAATCTAATATTTTGAAATTCAGTATTGTAAGCTTTCGGTGAAATGAGATTCAGTCACATGAGTTTTTGGTAATGTGAGCTTTCGTCAATTTGGTCTCCGTGATATGAAATTCTACCATGTGAGTTTTAGGCAAAGTGAAGTAGATATATACATATACATACATATACACACACACACACACATATATATATATATATATATATATATATATATATATATATATATATATATATATATGTAATTTGCAGGGGTGTGAAGCCCTCTATGAAGACATTCTAATGGTGTTAAAGCAGTTTTCAACATTTGCTGTATATTTTTTAAATCCTGGTTTACTTTGCAAAGTTATAAGGCTCACAGTTGTTGATCTTGCACTTCTAATAGGGAGCTGTGTAAAAATTTCCTTCACTACTGCCATAAAAATGCTTGATTGGTACTTATCTAGTCATTTTGTTGATTGTATTGCTCAGTCCTTCTTTCTTCAGTATCCTGTTTTTCTTTTCACTCCATTTGACCGTCCGTTCTCTGTGATGGCTGTGTATTCCCACATGGTGAGTGCTCTACTACCCATTCATTTCCTGTGCTGGGCAAGAGCACTTGCTACTCTGGGCCATTGTTTACAGCCATGCAGTGGCATCATTGAATCCCTGTTTGTCCTTATGAATGTCTCTGTAACACTCAGGGTTGACTTGCAGCCACCATGTGTTTGGGAGGAGTCCTCAACCTCTGCAAATTTTTAATGCCCTGCATGAGAATGTCTTAAACCAAGAAGTCCAACTTTTCTTCTTATAAAAGCCTCTCCAGAATTGTAATGAATTGCTGTTGCTTTTATGATCTTCCCCAGAATATTGTTGAACTTCAGTTTTATTCCATGGACTGAAGAAGGCAGATGAAGATTTATATTGCAAGAGCAAAAACTGTACAGAAATCAGATAAATCATTTAATTTGGTCCCAGCAAATTAGGAATTCCAGTATAGAAGCAGACTTTTTCCACAAAGGTAGCTGGGTGTATTGTCTTCTGTTACAAAGGTTTTTACAGAGCATTTTTCAGGAGTCATTCCTGTAGAAGTGCTGTGGCTTTAGTGACCTCCTTCCGGAGATGTTTGCAAGAAATGGTACATTACGTATTGTGCAAATCTTCACAGAATATTGCAAGCTGTGTCCTTAATCTAAATCCAGAAGAGACTTTTTTAAGGTAGTAGTTTAGGGAATATTGGATAAGGTTTCCACACAGTTGTTTCTCTTCTCAGCAGTTTGAAGAGAAGGATACATAAATGCTGTGGTATTGTGCAGTTGTGTAGTATACGTGCTGCTGTCCAGATTGTTTCTTGTGCCTTCAGGATACCCTCCTGGTTTACTTTCAAGATTTTCATATGTAGGTTCATAGGTAGGTACTGGGCTATCTACCCGAAGGCATATATTAGCCCAGCCACGTTGTGCAGTATTCACCGCCCTTTGGTTAGTTCCCTAGGCCCTTGATCTAGCAGCTAGTACCCTTGGCCCCTATCTAGTAGAGCTGTTGGCATGATTCCCTGGTGTGAACTTTGTTGCCCATCAACTCGTCAAGGTTCCTCTTGAAGAGTGATAATGAGGGGCTCTGTCTTATGTAGATTGGGACCTTGTTCCATAGCAAGTAAAGTTTTTGCGAAGGGAATCTCTTCCTCCAGCATGTTCTATTCATTGTTGTGCTGAGGTTTATATCCTTAGAGCGTGTAGCTCGAGTAGATTTGGTTTTGCGAAGATGGAGCATGTTCAGCAGTTCTGGGTTGGACATGGCTCTGTATGTTAGACAGAGATTGCCTTTGAGAAGGCGGTATGCAACAGAGAAAAGCTTTAGTTTTTTCAATCGTGCTGCATAGGGCAACTGTTTGAGGCCAGTAATCCTCTTAGTGAGGTACCTCTGTGGTCTCTCCAGCTGCTAGAGATGCCTAGCCAGGTACATTCCAGTTGGTGCATTGTACTCGATAATGGGTCTGATGAGGGAAGAGTAGAGGGGCACCACTACATCCTTAGATCTTATGCGAACCCTTTCGTGATCAGATGGGTTACATAGAAGGATTTTCTCACCACCTTGGCAACATGGTTATCAAAGGAAAGCTGACTATCTACTTGGGTCCCTAGATCCCTTAGCGTGTAGCCTGAGTAGAGTAGATTTTTTTTGCATGGAGAGATGTCAGCAGTTCTCTAGTGGTGGACATGGTGGCTCTGTATGTTAGATGAGATTTTTTTGAGAAGGGTATGCAACAGAGAGAAAAGCTTAGTTTTTTTTTTTCGCTGTTGCTGCATAGGCACTGTGTTTGGCCAGTAATCCTCTTAGTGAGGGCTAGGATGCTAGCAGGTACATTTCCAGTGGTGCATTGTGTGTTCGATAATGGGTCTGATGAGGGAAGAGTAGAGGGGCACCACTACATCCTTAGATCTTATGCGAACCCTTTCGTGATCAGATGGGTTACATAGAAGGATTTTCTCACCACCTTGGCAACATGGTTATCAAAGGAAAGCTGACTATCTACTTGGGTCCCTAGATCCCTTTTTACTTCTTCAGATTTCAGGGGGTTACCTCCTATGTGGTAGTTTGCGGGTACTCTGTTTTCACCAAAGGGATTACTACGCATTTTTTAGCATTTAGCTTGAGACCATGGCTTTGACACCATGCATCAGTCTCATTAAGGCCCTTCTGGAGGATATCCATGTTGGCTGGAGACTCTATTATAGCACCCAGTTTGCAGTTGTCCGCAAACTTGGCCAGCCACAGCTCTTCAGTGCTTGCCTGTACTTCTGAGAAGTATATGCCAAACAGGAGGGGCCCCAGGACAGAGCCCTGAGGCACACCACTCATTACTGGTCTGGATTTGGATATAGATCCCGCTACTCTTACTTTGTGGGATCTGTCTGAAAGCCAGTTTGCGATCCATCTTGTGACGTAAGGGTTTATGCCCAGGTTGGTGAGTTTATCAATACCCGAATGGGGAATGGTGTCATTTGCTTTAGCAAGGTCAAGGTAAGCCGTGTGTACCTCCTTTCCTTTATCTATAGCCTGAGTAACTGTCTCAAAGAAGTCCACCAGGTTCAGGAGGCATGATCTGCCCTTGAAGCCGAACTGTGTGGGGTCAAGTGTTTGGAGGTTCCCAATCTCTCCATTTATGAGTTCCATAATGATTCACTCCATTGCCTTACAAATCAGACTGGTCAGGCTTATTGGTCGGTATTTCCCAGGGTCGGTTGTGGGCCCACCCTTGTGCAGCAGAACCACCGATGCTGTGTGCCATTCTATGGGCACATATCCTGTCGAGAGGCTGAGACTGAACAGGGTATTCAGATGCGGGGTTAATTCATTTTGGAGCTCTCATATGTCAGCCCGGGACACCATTTGGTCCCATGGAGGCAGTGTTTTTAGCTTTAGATAGAGCCGTATTAACCAACGTATCAGTAATAATTGGAGTTGCACAATCCCCTGGAATAGTAATAGGCTCTGTAGGTGGTGGTGGTGGGGTGGGGATTTGCACTGAATCTGTCAGCCAAGATGTTGGCAATGTCAGTGGGGTCAGTGTATTTTCTATTTTGTACTAGCTCAAAACAGACCTGAGCATTGCCATTTAGGTTTTTGACGTAACCATAGAAGGCCTTATGGTTATCCTTGGCATCCTTGGCAACTTTCTTTTCGAAATTGGCTTTAGTTGACTTGATGAGAGCCCTCAATTTCTTACTAATGCTGATCAGGGATGATTTTTCTACTTGAGATTTGGACTTTTTTTTGTATAAGTCTCCTCCTTTTATTCTATAGTTTGCTTATGGTCGGGGTCCACCAGACTGGTTTCTTCTTGCTTGAGGAAGGAGTCTTGGTTTTATTTGGAATAGCACGGTCCATGTAATCCTGAAGATGTTTATAAAGTGCCTTGGTGTAGGATTCTGCATCCTGGATATCATTATCCTTCTGCAAGGGAATAGTGAAGCTTTCCACTTCTGACGCAAGTAGTTTGAAGTTTGCTTTGGAAAGGTTTTTTATGATGGTTTCTTTGACTGGGGGAGGTGGAGGGGTGAGGATGTCCAGGGTTATCAGTTTGTGGTCTGATCTGACCAGAGAGGGAGTGATCAGGTGTGGTACAATGGGCGCCCATATTTGTGATGACTAAATCCAATATGTTGACCCCTCTAGTGAGAGAACATACCAGTTGTTCAAGGGCATTTGAATTTATAAATTCTATGAAACGCTGGGAACTTCGGTAGTTTGCCCAGTCTATACCAGGTGTCAAAGGAAAAAACTTCAAAGACCAATACACACAAGGTGCAGGTTAAGGCACTTTAATTCTTGCAGCAAGGAGACAAAAACATGCATGCAAAAATACAGAGTTTGTCTAACTAAAATCAGGAAGTGAAGCCATTCTTATACTATTCTTACAAGACATTGCCTGCTGAAGCTGACGTAGTTGATCACAAGTTTACAGTATTGTTTTTACAGCAGATGTTGCTCATGATTTTCTGCTGAAATGACATAACACTTCTAGATTCATGAGAAAACTTTGGAAAAGTAACATGGCCTTGGAGACCGGCAGCTAGTTGCAATTATTTCTACAGTGCTGTATTACATTTCAAGGTACTCTACTCATTCGAGCACAAAGCAATCACAGATTATAGTTCATATTCTTCAAGCGGTCTTTGTTCCACTTTATCTATCCTTCCTGCAGCTGGTAATGTTCTCATAACAGACTGGGCTTAATTGTCTAAGCTTTATAACATTATAGAAAGCAGTATTGTTCTATTCATTATTTTTCTAACCAAGCAGAAAACCATCTGCTTCTCAGTACATTTCCTAAGACATAAACAAGATTTTAGCTGCGCTGACAAAATACAAGGTCAGAAAGCATTTGCCATTAATATGGATTTGTTCAGTATAAAGCAGAATAAATGTATTAACCCTTTTTGGGCTTCTAAAAAGGCACTAATGCACACGTATTAATACATATTTTTCTAACACCAGGGTAGTTGAAATCACCCAGAATTATGGTATTTGGTAAGACCTTTATATTTTCCAATGCCTCAAGGAATGCTGAGTGAGCATCTTGGGACATGGTGGGCGATCTAGAACAGGCTATGACTTGAAATGTGGTTTTGCCTGCTGATAGTTGCACATGGATGATCTCTGGGGCATCATGCTGTGCCACTAACCTGGAGATGTGGGTATCCTTGAATATGGATACACCTCTGCCCTTTGTACTGCGATCCGGTAACTGAGGCTGGAAGGTATGATATGAATTGTAACCTGGTAGTGCTGGGGTGCTCTCTGGAGCCTTGAACCAGGTTTCCCTCACTGCACAAACCTCTATTTTCTCCATACTGAGGAGTGCCTCGAGTGCGTGCATTTTGAGGTTGAAACTTCTGGCGTTGAGTAGCATTACCCTTAGTTTTTGGTTACCTGTGCTGGTTACGGTGGTTGGTTTGTCCTTTGAGCCTTGCCTAAAAAAGGTACTATAGGGGCAGCAAGAGCCTTGGCCAATATTCGAAAGCCTAGGGATGACCGGTGCAAACCATCTCTGGCGAAGCAGCAAGGCTTGTCTATCATGTCATCCCAGGCAGACAGACACTGCATCCCCTTAGAATGACACCAGAAGCTTAGCCAATTGTTGAAATTGATAATTTTGTCTTTGTATTGTTGTATCATTATAGGTGAAGGTAGTATGCTACTCAAGGTCAGGGTCATACCAGCTTGGGCTACATGATCAGAGAGCTCCTCAATGTCTCTTTTCATGTAGTCCAGGGAGGTACGTCTTGGATCATTCACACCAAGATGTAGAATGACAGCGTCATACTTGTACTTGTTCTGGAGTGACCCAAGTGCCTGTGTTATGTGGCGGATCCTAGCACCCGATAGGCAGCTGACAGTAACCTTCTCCTTGTTCAGCCTGGTGAGTGGAATATCTGTGTGCCTTACTATAGAGTCTCCTATTACTAGCGTGTTGGGTATGGTGTTTTACCTTCGGGACTGTCGTGAGGCACTCTGCTGAGTTGAATTATGTGTTTCCTGGCTTGTGTTTGGAGGTGCTTGTTGCTTGCTTGTCTGCTTTGGAGGGCCTTGTTTCTTTTTCATATTGGTACCTAGTGGCCAAGTATCTTTGCTGGTTGCAGTTTGTTCTAGTTTCTATGAATTGTGATCTGTGATTGATGTAATGCGCTGTGAGTTACAGATGCTCATTCATCTAGTATGTACCTTGCCTAGTAGGGACCATTGACATGAGCTAGCTGGCACAATAGGTTCTTAGAGAAGTACTAGTTTAACTGCCCTTGCAGACTATTTTAAACCTAGCCAATTTCCATTTTTGTCCTTGTGATAACCTACCATTTGGTTTATTGACTGACCTTACCCATACAGTGGCTTGTAATTGTGTATTACACCTAATGAGAATAACTGGGATCATATCATAGATAATTTGAAGGGAACCATACATGGGATAATCTATTTAGGAGCTCCTATTTTCCATTAGTAGTACAGGTCATAGTCCTAGGGTAAAGTTTTTATTTCCCGTCCGTAGATCTAAGCTGCGCTTGAAAGAGGACAGAAATGAACTTTGTTTTATGTGAATAAGAAGTCTGTTCCACAGCAGGGGTGTCCTGTGCAAAATGTACCTGTTCCTCCAAACCATTCTGTTGATGTTGTAGAAGAGGTTTAGATCCCAAGATGCATTTCTGATGCCATTTGACTTGATGGTGTGCAGTAAATTAATCATTAATGGGGCAGGGGATGCCTTGTATGCAGACACAGGTCACCTCTTGGCAATCTGTAAGGTACAGAATATAGTGATAAGGCTTCGAGTTGGTCCATGTAGGGCATGTTATTTGGCCTTGTATCCTTTTAGTATGGCATATCTGTGGGCGTTCAGTTGTTGCATATCCCTGGACAGATTCATGCCAAAGGGGACATAATAAAGGGGGACAGTGGCATCCCTTGACTAGAAACCATCCCTTTGTTTATAAGCTGTGCAGTATACAAGGATTTTCTTACAACAATCAAGGTATCCTGGTCAAAAGTTGGGTCACTGTCCACATACGTTCCTAATACCAAACAACTGGGTCAATTCCTAGGGGTGTATTGTCAGTATGGTAGTTTCCTGGAGTTCAGAAAAGATGCAATAATTCTTTTTTTGACATTTAGTTTCAGTCCATAATTTTGGCACCAGTTATTTGAGACGAGCCTTCCTGCAGAATGGCAGTCATTTTGGGGATTTAGTGACTGCTCCTAGCATACACTCATTTGCAGACTTAGTCAGTCAGAGCCCTTTGGTATTGGCTTTTACTTAGAAAAGTAGATGCCAAACAGGAGAGGTCCCAGAACAGAACCTTGGGGGACTCTGCTTGTGATTAGTCCCTTACTCCACCATTTTGATTATCGGCGCCCTATCTGTGAGCCAGTTAGAAATGCAGTGGTGACATGCTGTTTTATTCCTAGTTTATTTAGCTTTTCTACTAGGCGTTAGTGGGGAATTGTGTACAAAAAGCTTTGGGCAGGTAGAGGTATGTGGTGTGTACTGTTATGCCTTCATCCACTGCTTTGGTGACCTTTTCAAATAAATCCACCTGGTTGAGTAAGCATAACCTGCCCTTGACAAATCCAAACGGAGACTGGTCCGGGGTTTAGAGGTTCCCTCTGTCTTGATTGATTAATTCCATGATAAGTCTTTCCATGGCTTTGCATATGAGGCTGGTCAGACTTATGAGTCTGTAACTGTCTTGGTCTGTGCAAGCTTATCACTTTTGCAGGTGAATGGCTGTAACTGTTCTCGATTCACTTTGTAGAAAACCTATACGGAGGCTGAGATTGAATAATGTTACAGGTTTGGCTAAATTGTGCTTCATGCTTTTAAGATGCATCTAGAGATGTCAGGATCAATGCAGCGTTTTTAGCTTTTGATAGCATTTTAAGGACTTGGTCTTTTGTGATGGCCGTAGGTGAGCCAGTTGTAGGTATATTTTGAGGGACAGAGGGAAGGGAGAGAACGGGGAAAGTTAGAAATACATTTATTGGCCAGTAGGTTCACTATATTATTCAGTCTCATTGTAGGTAACATTATTCACAATCAGCTCTGAATTGCTCCATTGTACTGTTGAGATTACAAACTTAACTAAAAAAAATGCTTTTGATTGTCTATGGCTTTAGATTTTATTATGCTCCTGAGTTGTTTATTTCATTGACAAAGGCTGTAATATTCTGGGAATGACTCTTACTTTTGGTCAGAATTCTATTCCTTTTATTTATACATCGTGTTGCTATTATGATTCCACCATGTTGTTTTTTTTCTGGGGTTTGCCCTGCACTTTTTCCTACAGGGTACAGCTGCATCTTTGCAGCTGCTTACATGCTAGGATAGAGTAGTGGTGTACATTTCTGCATATTCAGTGGAGTCATCTGGGTTTAGTGGGGATTTAAAGCTTGCCAATATATCACTTAGGAGTAGGTAATTTATTTTAGAAATATGTAAAGATACACTGGGTGGAAGGGATCTCTGGTTTCAGTTTTATTTCGAAGTAGTCTGCTTTATGGTTAGACCTAACAAGTGATGATGTGCAAGAGAAGATGGTACAAGATACTCCCATATTAGTAAGGACATGATCCAAGATGTTCTCCCCATTTCGTATTGTAATTGTTCAGGACATTTGTGTTGACATAGGCCAGGAATCTCTGTGCTTGTACAGTATTGGTAGTATAGGTTTCCCTGTCTATGGGTGGATGGTTTAGATCACCTAGAAAAATAGTACTAGGTTTAACACTGATTTTTTTCTTGTTCCTGTAGCTAGGCATTGTGCCTTTCTTTTGTGCTGAGCATGAAATACAAACAGCGCACCAGATATTCCTGACTAAATAACTTCGCACTTTATTACCAACTAAGTGCTTTTCTATCAATATAATTCATGGGGACTTTCTCATAGCTAAAAACACACACTGCAAATGTTGGCTATAAATATTCTAATTCACCATTAGAAATCACATGGTTTTCATGAATCACTTTATGAATACAGAACATTTGAACCATTTAGAGACATTAAGTTAAAATAGTTTGGCACTATTCAGACTACCTACCCTAAACAAATATTAAAAATGCACACTTGTACACTAATAAAAACATGTATTTAAAGATACCACTTGATAAGGGACACATTAAGGATTAAAAATAATAGCCCTATATTTCACCACACTGGCCATTTATATATTTATACCTGGTTTCACACCAGCATTTAGTCTCAACTGCCATGATAACTGTTCGCATTCTAATAAATTGTCAAAATCACCTTCTGTTAAACTTACGCTAATTGTATTTATAATAAAAATGATAAACTTGGTAAACGTATTACAACTTGTAGCATGCATACTTGGAGCATTCGTTACTGTTTTCTTTCTTATGAGATAAAGATGTTCTTTTAGTCTATCTTTCAATTTCCAAATTGCCTTCCCTACATAGAATGTGGGGCATGATGTACAAGTAGCCAAGTATACCAGTTATAATTTCCTGGGCAAGCTAAAGTTCTTTCATACTGGCTAGCACTTGCATAGAACCTGCTGTTAGTAAACCTGCAATATTTACATCTGCCACATTTTGTCATCTTCTAATTGTAATTACTACTGGAGGGTTTCCGCATTCCCTGCGGAATAAGTCTTTGTCCCTACCCTTACTAAACATTATATTAGGTGCCGTGCCTATCTGATGTTTTAGCTCCTGTGTAAATAGTTCCCCAGGTGTTCCTCACTACATGTACACATGGTGGCAAATGGTAACACTAAAACAGGATTCACATCACTATGGCTTCAATGAGGTCTTTACTTGTATCACTGCCTTGTGATCCTAAATGCCCTTGTCAGCATTTTTAACTTAGAGAAAATCCACATGAATTATGTTGGGATGAAATCACTTAGGTGGTAAAATGTGGAGTCCTTTGTTTGGGAGTATCTGATGTGCTGTTTGCATTTCGTTTTTACGGTTGCTAAGCATGAAATGCAGTGATATCAAGTTGTAACAGGCTTGACTGTGTACTAGATGATCACTGATGAAGGCAAATGGAGGTGTGGTAAAAGACTGATCAGGATTACCCATGGTGAGATTTAAGCCATAATTCTTTCTTACAGTTCTATTTGACTGATGTGTTATGGTATCTGGGGGTTTGGATGTACAGATCTGTTTGAGTTAACCCTCTTCCTTCAGCCCTTAGTTGTCTGAGTGGATGTGTGTCTTAGCTGCAGAATATTAAGTGGGGGTGAGAGGGACTACACATTTATGGTTAGTAGAGAAAGGAAGGAGTTTTGGTATCCACTATTATGGAGAACACTTCACAACTCAGCTTTCCTTTTTTGTAATAGCAGTGGCAGACATTTTATGGGGGCAGGGGTGAAGGCATACACCCCTTCCAGTCAGCAAGGTCATCTTTAAGGTTGTATGTTTAAGTGATGTACTTATGTCTGTTTGCCAAGATGTGTCTACATTTATCAAGCATTATATGTCAGATAGCCAACCACAAAAAGGTAGTCATTTTCACGGTTGTCCTGAGTGGTATGTTAAGACATTCTTCTACCTGTCACCCAGGGTTGTAGCAGTTCACTCAAGATTGTACTGCTTTGAATTCTACCCAGGTATTCTGACAAGCAGATGACACTTACATTACCCTCCAGATCTTACTGTGTTATTACATGCAGAGTATTATGTTTTTGTGGTGTGCTTCATTTGTAAGACTCACAGTGCAGGTTGGGTCATCTCAATATAGCTTTTAATTTGACAGTGGAAGGCCTCTCCTTGCCAATTGAAGGATACGTGCCTCTTTTAGAAGAACTGAAAAAGGCTTCAGCAGTTATCGGCTCAATGTTTTACCTCAAGCTGTGCTGTAGGTCCATCTTGTAAAATCACCGATAAAGGATCCTTATGTTATGACAGGGTGATGAAATATTTTTATGTGCTTCATTAGATCTCTGTTGCAGTACTACTTACTAATGGGAAGTATGATGTCAAGTATACCATATTTCTGACCAGTATACCAAACCCTGGGCTCCTTGCTTTCACACTGCAGATCTGACCTATGAAATAATCAGGTACATATGGCACATAAAGGTGCCAAGTTCCACATAACTTTCTTGCCATCGGTCCTTGAAGAAAGGCATGTCTCACCTCTGTATGTTTAGCCATACAGCCTGTGCTAGTTTCTGTTTGTTGTGGGCAAATAAATATCCTCATTGGGACCCTTCCTGTTTCACTTAATTTTTAGCTAAAATTGTTCAGTTTCATGTCATTTAAGAGAGAAAGATGTGACAAAATATTTACACTAATTGTTTCTCTCTAGGTCAAGAACATAATTGTAGGGAAGACTTTCACTCTTTCATCCCTAAGTCAGTAAGACGTTATTTAGCATCTCTAAAGATCTACCTTGAAAAATCGAAGGCTTGAGGAACTAGCATGAGGTAGGATGGCCTGCAAGTCATTACTCTCACACATCCCTCAGCAACTCTGGCAGAAAATTAAGAAACCTAAACAAGTGGAAGTTTCTGGTATCTGGACAGGGTCAGATGTCTCTGTTGAGGTCAGTGATGATCCTGCAAGCTGTTCCACTTCTCTCCTTGCTTCTGTTCTTAGCTCCTTCTGAAGGCCAACAGTGTGCAGCTTTCAGGCACATCCCACCCAATTGATCTAATGGGTCAGTAAGGCCATTAATGGGGAATACTGACTGGTGATTTTTGGGGGATCAGATGGCTTACAACATAGATGTTTTTATTATGACAATATTTGCCAACTCTTCCTTGCAAAAGCTGTCCAAATCTGTCAGATTGCAAGGGCATCTCTTGCGCACAGTCCTCTTCTATTGGATTTAGGTCTGAGCTCTGGCTGGGCCATTCCAAAATTAAACTTTAATTTTCTTCTGGTGAAGCCAGTCTTTTGTTGATTTGGATGTATGCTTTGGGTCATTGTCGTGTTGAAAGGTGAAATTCCTCTTCATCTTTCTAGCTGACGCCTGAAGGTTTTGGGCCAAAACCGACTGGTATTTGGAACTGTTCATAATTCACTCCACCTTGGCTACAGCCTCAGTTGCAGCTGAAGAAAAGCATCCCCAAAACATGATACTGCCACCACCATGCTTCACCATGGGGATGGTGTTCTTTTGGTGATGCAAAGTGTTTTTGCGCCAAACGTACCTTTTGGAATTGTGGCCAAAAAGTTCAACTTTGGTCTCATCAAGCCATAATACTTTCCCACATGCTTTTGGGAGACTTGATGTATTGTTTTTCAAATTTTAACCAGGCCTAGATGTTTTTCTGTGTAAGAAAAGGCTTCCGTCTTGCAACCCTACCCCATAGTCCAGACATATGGAGAATACGGTAGATTGTTGTCACATGTAGTACACAACCAATACTTACCAGACATTCCTGCAGATCCTTCAGTGTTACTGTAGGTCTCTTGGCAGACTCCCTGACCAATTTTCGTCTTGTCTTTTCATCAGTTTTGGAGGGACGTCCAGTTCTTTTCAAGGTTACTGTTGTCCCATATTTTCTCCACTTTTTGATGACAGTCTTCACTGTGTTTCATGGTATATCCAATGCTGTGGAAATTTTTTTGTACCCTTCTCCTGACTGATGCCTTTCAACAATGAGATCCCTTTGCTTTGTAAGCTCTCTGCGAACCATGGCTTTTGCTGTAGCAGGCAGCTGAGTAAATGTCGGTTAATCAGAATCGCTTTAATTGATGGCAGATGTGTACCCAAGAAGACTGAATGCTGTAATTAAATCAAAAGGTGTTCAACAAAGTATCAACCAGCTCATTGTACATTTTTTTATTTTTTATATTTTTTTTCCCCAAACAAGTTTGTTTTTCAATTGAAATGTGCAGGTTATAAGTCACATTTAAAGGTGGGAAAAGTTTTGAAATGATTTATTGTGATCTCATTTTTTATATCACAAAAACCTGGCATATTTTAACAAGCATGTGTACACTTTTTATATCAACTGTAAATTATAGAAAATTCTTAAGATTTTGTGCTTTGGGATTTTTGGATTTGCAGTGGAAAGCTTTACTGCTCTGTCATTACCTTGTACACCTTACAGATTAAAATTTTCTACTCATACACGTGTGTGTGTGTGTGTGTGTGTGTGTGTGTGTGTGTGTGTGTGTGTGTGTGTGTGTATGCACGCGTGCATGTGCATTATTGTGTGTGCCAGTGAGAGAGATAATTAGTAATGGAAAAAGAGGAGCCTTGGTAAACGCTCGGGTGCAGCCACAGAATTCCACCCCAGGACACCCATAACTTGTGTGTGGTGTCCCTGAGGGTGGATCATTTGTCTGCAGATTGTTCTACCTGCAAAATCATTGGTCCTCATACCTTATCAGGTCCAAGAAATAAGGTCATTAAAAGGTTGCTGCTGCACCCCCCACCTTCTCATCTATAGGTAAACAAACCAAAAAAAATGTAAAGAAAAGGAAAAAAGAGAGTCAAAGCAAACATAAGCTGAAAGAAGCTAAATCCAGGAGGAGAGTGGTCAATGATGTGGCTGCTTCATCAGATCCAAAGGTGTCTAGGTCAGAGACGATGCTTTCTTTGACTTCATCTAAATCATCTTTGGCTCAGTCTACCTCAGAGCTAACAGTCTTATCTGACATGTCTCCCAAGAGGATACTTAGCTGAACTTCCTTGTAGATGGAGAGCACTCATTTCCCTTCTCAACCTTCTTCAGTTTCTACCATGTGCTCCTTTAGGAGTGCATCAGAGCTTGATTGGAATTGCAAGATGTGGACTTCTTAAAGGCTCCGATTGAAATGTGTCCTCCTATTCCCCTCCATCTCCAGCATGGATCAGGCTGGCCCTTCAGCTCCCATTTTTTGTTTCTTTTCCAGTTGATGATTCGGCACTGGTGGTTTCAGAGCCAGCACCTCTTCCAGAGCCTGTTCCCTCAAGACCAGCTAGTTCTTTGCCATTGGCTCCAGGTGTTTTGAGCCTTCTAAACTTGGCACTGAGACCTTCTGAATAAAATGAGTCATGGGACTGATGCCTTAATATCAAGATCTCACCACCAATCTCCTCCTCAAGGCCCTCCATCTTGTCGACTGTGGAAGTGTCTTCATCACTGCCTACTACTTCCTCTTCAGAGAGGGCTGCCATGGCCCGCGATAGAAGTTTATCATATCCTGCAGATGTGGGGTTGGCCTTCAAGGTGATGGGAAGGGTTATAGCTTCTCCACTAAGAACTGCATTTCAGGTTTCTTTGGTATCAGCACCATCCCAGGGCATCCATCCATCTCTGTCTCAGTGCTTTCATGCATCTCAGGGTCAGGGTCAAGGACGTGATAACAGAAAAACTGCTCCAATGCAGCTACAGTCTAGGAGCCTGGTTTGCCCCCTCTCAACATTCCAGGAAAAAGGATGTGCAAGAGGAGACTCATCATCTTCCCTACAGATGCTGTCACTTTGGAAGCGGACTCTGATGATCAAGTGGGCTGGATTCTTTTACTGTGGCAGCTACGACAAAGTGAGAGCTGACTGACAATATAGCCAGTGCACTTCTACCTAACATGGAGTCTTGGGCCATGAACAGACTGGGGAAGTGGGCATATGCTTCAGGTACCTTCAGTGGCAGATCTGGCTAAAACACCTACATGAACTGCTTTCATAGAGAGATAGTGGAATAAGCTTTAGCCTGTTTGAAAAAGTCACCCACATTAGATTCTAGGAAACAATTACAGATAATTTTGGGCACTGTGTTCAACTTAGCATCCTCTTCTTGTAGCTAATGCATAATGCGTCCTATGGAGTGGCATGTGCAGTGGGTGCAGGCATTATGATGAAGCATCATGCCTGGCTTCACCTTTGTAATTTCATGAAAAACTTTAAAGTGTTCTTTATAAATGCCCCATATAATGTATAATAGATCATTCCTGTTTGGTCTTTATGTAAAGGAAAAGATGCAAAAGTGTGGAAAGGCGTTATGCACCACAGGTGCCAAGTTTTAGACTTTGCAATGATTTTACACTAGGAACCAAAGTGGACCCAAATCCCTATACTTTAGGAAGACCCTGCATCATTTCGTTGATGCTACATTTGAAACAGGTGGTCATGGCAGAAGTGGCCCTGTTAATGGATGCAGACCCACAGGTTACGGTCTACTGCAAAACCGGGGATATTGTGGTACTCTGTCTGACAAGCAACCTGTCCATACCTGAAGGGCTACCCGGTTGGTCCCCTCTGGGGACAGGTCTGGGTTGTCTATCCCTCTACTCCTGTATGGATAGCTATCAAACACGATTCTTGGGCAAGAACAATAATATTGAGTTTCTATGCAGTTCCCTTTTCCCACTAACCCCCCTGTTTTGATTCTCCAGACATTCCAGCCAGTTAACAGAAAGCAGCCAAAAGACAAATGTCTCTGAGAAAAAAGTCCCCCAGGAGGTCCCACCAGATGAGAATAGAGGGGGTCAGGATATTATTTAAGATTCCTTTTAGATCCAAAGAATAACAAGGACCTTGATTTCAGCAACCTAAATGTAACAAAGACCCCCATTTAGCATAGTCACAGTGCAAGCAGTTTTGACTTGTCTTCAGGCAGATGATTGGATGTGCTGTATAGAACTCAAAGATGCTTACCTCCACATCAGAGGAGATATTTACACTTCTGTTTATTAGACAGTCACTTTCATTTCAAAGCCCCCCCCCCCTCCAGTCTCACCACAGCACCCTGGGTGTTCAAGTGCATGGCGGTGGTCACAGCTCTCCTTCAACTAAAAGGGATTCATGTTTTTCCATATCTATACGACTGGCTGTCACTGCCACAGTGAAGGAGTCTTTAGTCGTTGCCTAATATTACTTGTTTCAGATCTATCCTTAGACATTTCTGTAAACTATGAAAAAATCAAATCTTTAACCATTTCAGGGGACTCCATTCATAGGAATTCGCCTGGACACAACAAAGTGCGTACTCTCTCTTCATCTATACATGATTCCCATCCTTAAAAACTCAATCCAAACCCTTATTTGGTTCCATTCTGCACTGGTGCTCCAAGTTCTTTCAGTCGTAGGTGTAATGGCTTCCTCCATATTTGTGAACTTGTGCAAATTGAATCATATGAGAATACTTCAGTGGCTACTCTCAGAATACTGTGGTGTCAAGATTCAGACCATCCTTCAGTGCTGATAAAAAAACATCCAGCTGTGTAAGGTTAATTTACAATGGTGGCTAATTTTCCTTTCATTCTCTTGTGGAAACCATTTGTTATACCACCTTTCTGGGGTGAGGAAGCAAGGAAATTGGAGTCAGCTGGAGGCCAATCTTCACTTTGTTGTGCAGGTTAGAGCAGTCCTTCTTTCATTGCAGCGTCTACAGAACATCTTACCTCTGAAGGTGAGTTTGATCCAAACCAACATCATGACTAATATGGTACATCAACAATTAGGGAAGAGGTCCTAACCCTTATGCCAAGAAGCAGTGAAAGTGTGCAATGAGCGATTGCTTCACATTGCTTACTGATAACAATGCATATCCTTTTTAAGACACCGCTGTCTTGCAGATGTATTGTCATGCCTTATGAATGGTTTTTCAACCTCAATGTAGCTCAGCAGATTTTAAACTGCTGGAGCCATCCTTGTTGTGACCTCTTTGCCTTCCCAAAGAACACAAAGTTCAGCAACTGCTTTGCATTGATCTCCCCAGTGGGTTAATCTCCAAGAGATCTTGTAGCTGGACAGTGGCCTCCAAGTTCCTTTATGTATTCCCTCCTCTTCCCCAATCTAAATATTCTCACAGAAAAATATAAGATGGACAGCCTTTGTGATCCTCATTGCACCTTACTAGCCCAGGCAAGTGTGGTTCCCCTTTTTTAAATTTGCACAGAAAGGAGCCTCCCTGGCTCTTGGGTAGAAAGAATGATCTACTCTCTCACCCTTTTGGGTTGCCTCACTCAGACTTGTTCAACCTCCAGCTGACCTGGTTTCCCCATTTTCATAATCTCCAAAGACCCTTTCTTGTTTCATAATGTTACTCTTATCCTGTCTACATCTAAAATGTACTGTAGCAATGGCATAATTTTTCCATTTGGACACATTGTCAAGTAACAGACCCTCCTAATGCTTCGACAAATCCAAGTACATCTAGCTGCAATCACTGATTTATTCCCACTCCATAGCTTCTCACAGACTATGTAAAGCCTTACTCAAAAAGATTTTTCTTCATCCTCTGCTCAGCAAAACGTGTACCTCTGTGGCATTTCAGTTTTGCTCTAAAAGCCTTAATACAGGCCCCATTTGAGCCAGCATCAACTCCACTGAAGTTTCTTTCCTGGGAGAATTTGTTCCTCATAGCAATAATTTCATCTAGAACAATTTGAGTTACAGGCTCTGTCTTCTAACCCCAAAGAAAAGCTCTCACGAAAGAGGCAGAGGGTGAGGTAAAAAAGAAGATTCCTTTAATCCAACCAAGACATGGGTACCTCGGCAATTCGCCTTCATGGAACACTAACCATCTATACACATCTTCTTTTTATATTCTCATCAATTCATTACATAATCAACTAATTCATTACATAATAATCAACTTCATCGTTTTTCAATTGTAAATGATACCAAATACAATTCAAACACTCACCTAACTATGTATTTTATAAACACAATATTCCATCATATGCTACTTACTAAATTCTTTAACATTTTTGGTGACTAATGAATTATTTAATATGCTATAAAACTAACTTATTTTCCCAATATACATAACAATAGATAAATAATAGAACCTTAAATACATTTAAACATTCGTAATTCATAAATATAGCATTAATATGATACAAATATAACAAAAATAGCAAAAACTATTCCAAAATTACTCTAATCTTTATAACAAGCCCACTCTCTAAATTCATTCCTCTAGGATATAATGCATGGTATCGTAAAATCATTTTGTGATCTAGCCTCCATAATGCAGTCTTAAAATTTCCTACACAAAAATGAGGTCTAGCTAATACACTAAATATAAAACCATTGGTATTCCCGTTATGTACATTAATGAAGTGAGAGGCTACTGGACTTTCCATATTTCCCCTCCTAATATCCCCTAAATGCTCTAAAATGTGCACTTTAACCCTCCTGGTGGCCTGTCCGATATACCGTAAAGGTATATTACAATCACATCCTAAAATATACACCACTCCAGATGACAGTCAAACTTTTCAAATGCAACATACTTTTTGCCATTTATTTTGGTTCCATGCATATTTTTCACCTTCTCACATACTAAACAATGCTCACAACAATACATACCAACATTCACAACAGTAGAATTTTCTAATTTCCTATTCAACAATTCTTTCAAATTATAATATCTACTGTAAGAAAATGTTATGCATCTAGGAAACAAATGACCTACATTCAGGTCATCACAAACAACATGCCAAACTTCTTTCAAAATTTTTTCAACCGCAATTGAAAAGTTTGAAAATCTAGAGACAAAAAATATCTTGTGTCGGGGCAACCAACGAATGGGAATACTCCTTATAATATCTACCCCTTCCAAAAACTTTCGTTCTACATAACTTATTCCTGATAGTTGAAAGTACTACACTATCATTTCCTCTAGATGTAAGTCTAGCAAAAACTTCCATCACAAACTCCTTCCCATAACTCAGACTCTGACGTATTCCTCAAAACTCTTTTACCCCCTTCTGGTAATGCCCTAATCAAATGAGGTGGATGCATGCTAGTAGCATGCAAAACATTATTCACTGCTGTGGATTTCCTAAATGGCTTGTACTGTATTGAATTATCTTTTCCAATATAAAATTCCACATCCAAAAATGAAATTTTATGTGGAGAACTTTGTGCAGTGAATTTTAACCCTTGTGTGTTTTCATTTAATCGTGTCATAAACTGTTTAAACAAAAATCTTTCACCCTTACAAGGACAGGGTTTCACTGCAAACAAATCCATGAATAGGATACAATGTTTATGTACTTGCTGTAATGATGGATCCTTTCATTCATATCCATTCAATACAAAATCCCTCCCTCATTTCCCTTCCGAACTGCCATTTCTGAGGGGTCTGAAAAACTTTTAAAGCTCTCTTACACTGGTCTTCATTTAAGATGAGTCTCACTTTCTTCAGCAAACACGGTTTGAGGTAGATATACACATGTGTGTTATGGGAAGGAAACTTATTAAAAGAGCTTGGGACTTGTAGATAAGTAGTGCGAAGACACATCTGTTATACTGGATAAATGTGGATGTGGCAGGTATCCAAGTACTGTTTTATGGTACCAACCGTACAAATGGTTCCATTAGCCAGACTTCACATAAGGAAGATTCAGTAGTACCTCAGTTTGGGCACACCACTGTTAACCTCTGAACTTCCCAGTTCTTATTTTGCATGTTGTGAAGGAAGAGTTCCATTAATGGATCCATCCATATAGCGTTCAATCCAGGAGTGCCTTTTTTGGTCACTGCCCCCCATCAGAAATTTTCCATAGATTCTTCAAACCTGGCTTGGGGAGTCTTTTCAGCGGGCATGAAAATTCATGGCTTATGGTCTAGGTAGGGTAGGTATAAACACATAAAGTCAAAGAAATTAGATCTCTGATCTTTGGCCTATGGAATCTTCACCACTTATGGTCTCCAGGAACCTTACAAGTCCTGACCAACAATTATCCAGTCATGTGGTACATTAACAAGCAAGGAGAAACTAAATCCTACCAACAGTTCGTAATGGCTTGGGATATTACTATTCACAACAATCATTTCTTCAACATATAGCCCACCAAAAATGAATTTAATGACTGATTATCTGAGCAGTTCCATGGCAGACTTCCCAAATGAATGCTAAGCAGAGAGGTCTTCCTACAAATTGCCCATCATTGGGGAACATCACAGACAGCACTTTTTGCCTCCTGTCTGAGCATACAGTTCAGAATATTCTGCTCCAGAGTCCCCACGGAAAAGGGATAACTTATCAGTCTCATCAAAAGGGAAATTACTTTGTTTCCCTTCCTTTCTCCTCATTGCAAAGGACCTTACAAAAATCAGGAGGGACACCCCAAAATACTGTTGTGGACTCCCTTTTAGCCCAGATAACATTAGATGTTTGCGTTTCACTGTTGCAGTCCTTACAAAATGGGTTATCCGGCTCCCGGTAGCCTACAGTCGGCCAGAATACCAAAGTCCTTTGTATATGACTTCGGCTCCCTTCGGTGTAGGCCTGACGTCAGGATGTCTGGTACAAAGGAAGGCAGCCAATGCCATTTCCTCAGTGTTTCTTGCCGCAGAGCCCGAAGCAGAAGCATTTTGCACAAGTGCCGGTTGGCAGAGTACCTTCTTTTTGTATTCCGACTGCTTAGTTGAAGGCATCCTCAGATAAGCACCCCGTTGGGGACCCTCTTTTCTTGCTTTGACGAATGTCAGAGAAAATTAATAACTGTCTTATCTGTGGAAAACGGATTCCGCACCGTAATTTTCACTCCTATTGTATTACTTGTTTGGGCTTTGAGCACAATGTCCCTAATTGTGTTCTCTGTGCTTCTTTCAACCCGCGTACCATATGCTGTAGAGCTAGGCTCTTGTTCAAGCATTTTGGAGTTTAGCCTAAGTTAGTCGGTATGGCGTCTTCTGGTCTCCTGACTTCAGATGTTCCTAAGAAGCACAAGGATAAGGACCATGAGAGGCTTGGGGTCAAATTCGCCGACGACGTCCCTGTTAAGTTGGTTGTCGGCCCAGCGGTAGTCAGTGAGGCACTTTCATTGCCCCTGGAGTCTGCGGATGTTCAGCAGCAGGCATCTGTGAAGACCTTTTCTGAGTCCTTTTTACCGCAGGCTTCCACTTCTGACCCTCCGCCATTCTCCACCTCTGGATCCATAAACGCTAAGCAGGAGCTGGCTTCCCGGAGACCAGATCCAGACTAACGACCTTGGTTCAGACTACTGTGGTGGCTAGGCCTCCTGAGTCCTTCCAGCTTTCTAGCAGGCCTTCCAGCCAAAAATCTATTCCAAAGCAGGTGCCTGCCTCCCCTCAAATGCATCAGTCTCAGATGATTAAAATGGCTAGATGTCCTTCAAGGATGCATCTGCAGTCCTAACATATGGGTTGTCCTGCCTCAGGCAGCCCCTCGGTCGGCCAGATTCCAAAGTCTGGGTCTGGCCTCGGCTGATGTCGCACTTCACCCGACGTCATCGCTGCTGTCAATTGGGTATAAAGGCATCAGCCGACGCCATTTTCCTCAGTCTTTCTTGCCGCGCGGTGCCCGAAGCAGAAGCTGTTCGCAAGTGCCGGTCGGTCAGATCCAGAGATTTCTACTACCGAAGACTTCTTAAAAGCTAAGTACCCCGTTGGGGACTCTTTCTTGCCTCAGCCGATGTCAGAAAAAGTAAATTGTTTAACTTGTGGGAAACAAATACCTCATAAGGATTTCCACTCTTACTGCCTTCCTTGCTTAGGCCCAGACCACGACGTAGCAGCTTGTGTAGCCTGTGCTTCCTTCAACCGACGGACACTTAGACATCGGTCGGAGTTTGCGGAGGCGTTTTTTGGTCCCGCTTTTGCTTACAAAATGCCGTCGGAGACTCCGACTTCACAATTAGCTAAAAAGCGTAAGGAAAAGGACCGACACTCGCGGTCCGGTTTCGCCGAAACCACGGTTAAGCCAACTGCGAGTGTCTCTGTTTCGCTGAAACAGAGTCCGGTTCTTCCTTCCGGCCGAAAGCATACCTCCGACAGCCGAGGCCTCACACAGCATGGCTGAATCTGCTACTGAAATTTCTCCTGCTGTAGCGGGAACCCAGGATTTATCAGATACTATTCCTTTAGACATATCTACTCCTGCACGTGGAGCTGCTAGGCCCCCTGCATCCATGTCTATCAAGGCTTTTTCTAGGGCTAAAGCAGCTAAATCTTCTAAGGCCTTGCCTGCTAAAACCCCCTCACACAGGCCTAGCTCTAGTTCCCAAATGCTTAGCCTGGCAGAGGATCTCATTTCTTTGATCAGGGGATCCCATCCTCACCCTGACAGGGCCTCTCATCCCCCTCCAGAGAAGAGGCCTAGAGCAGAACCCCCTGAGCCAGTTTCTTCAGATTATTCCTCTGATTCAGAAAACTCAAATCCTCCAGAAGGCCCTTATTCTCCTTATGAGGACTCCATTCCTTCTGCCTCTCCTCCTGAGGAATTTTCTTTTGGGGAAACCTTGCATGCTATGAGAGAGCAATTTCAATGGCAGGGCCAGGATTTTTCAGATTCTAGGAAGAGGCTAAGGACCTTTTACACTTGCCACAGCATAGGCCTTTAGCCATTCCTCCAGTACTAACAGTTGTGGATGATGCATTTAATGATGCTTTTACTGCCCCTGACTCTCTTCCCGGCCCCTGCTAAGCCCGACAGATACTACAGGGTCCCAGACACACATTATCACTTGTATAAGGCTCCTATTGCAGATCCTGAAACTATTTCACAGGGTCCCAAAGCTGTAGCAACTGCAAAAAACCCCCTCCCCTCAGAAAGAGAATCTAGAGCATTAGAGAGATGGGGTAAAAAAGTTTATACTTCTGCTACTCTTTCGGCTAGGGCCTTAAACTGTCAATTCCACATGATTCAATACCAGGAATTTTTGTTAGACCAGCTAAATAAAAAACTATCCTCTCCTGAACCTATAGACCGTAAGTCCCTTCAGGATTTGGTACATAACACTCAGCAGGTCAGTAATCATTCTTTAAAATGCGGCTATGATGCACTGGAGGCTTCCTTTAGATCAGCTATGACTGGTACAGTGATCAGAAGACATGCATGGTTAAAAGAGCAATCCTTACCAGACCATGTAGTCAAAACTCCTAGATGCTCCCATGGAGAAACACAGTTTGTTTGGCTCCCCTGCACAGCAAGTGTTAAAGAAGGTGGAAGAAAAAGCAAAATCTGTTCAAACAGTCAAGGATTTCTTACAGGTCCAGCCTCCGAGGTTTAGTAGAAATTGGCCTTCGAAGAATTGGTCCTTTCCAGACACCACCAGAGCACAGAGAGGCAGAAATAGGCGCCCAAGGGGCAGAGGTCAATCCAGAGGTGCCTACAGGGGACGTCAGTGGCAGCCTAACAACCAGAGAAGTACTGCCACAGACCCAGCTACTGCCACTACCACAGGACAGTCACAGTGACTTGGCTCTGATACCGCCTACCAGGGAACAACTGGAAGCACCCTTAGGCGGAAAGCTAGCCTTATTTTCAGTAAACTGGCATTACATTACAGGAGACAAATGGATTTTACAGACTATAGACAAAGGTTACAGGTTTCACTTCCATACTCTACCAAGGAAGAGAGGAATGCCAAACCTACCACCAAACCAAAAAACAAACGCTCTAGAACAAATCAACCACTTACTAAGGATGAGAGCTATAGAAAAGGTACCGCCTATGGAACAAGGACATGGATTTTATTCCAGACTTTTCCTGGTGCCAAGAAAAGAAAACCAATGGAGACCTATTCTCGACCTGTCCACTTTGAACACATATCTCATTGTTCCAAAATTCAAAATGCTGACCCTACAGAAACTTCTTCCCATGCTGGGCAAGGAGTCTTGGCTGGTGACTCTAGATCTCAAGGAGGCATACCTGCACGTCCCTATATGACCAGATTGCAGAAGATACCTCAGATTTCTTGCAGGATCAGAGCATTATCAATTCTCAGCATTGCCCTTTGGCTTATCTACTGCGCCCAGAATATTCACGAAATGCCTGGCATCAGTAATTGCTCATTGCAGGCTTCAGGGAATACAAATTTATCCATACCTGGACGACTGCCTGATACAAGCGGACAACAAGGTCAAATTAACAAAAGATTTGGAAACGTTTATTCACCTATTGCAAGCCCTGGGATACACAGTCAACATAAGAAAGTCAAGGCTGGTACCATCCCAAAGGATAACATTCTTGGGTGCAGAACTGGACACATCAAATCAAATGGCATTTCTCACAGCAGAAAAGCAAAAGCAACTACCACTCTATTTCATTGCATTAACAACGCAGAACCAGCTTACAGCAAGGAAAGTCCTGCAGGCCCTGGATTACATGGCATCCTGCATAATATTGATTCCACATGCCAGACTACATATGAGGAAGTTGCAATGGTACCCAAGGAATTTATGGTCTCAGCACAAGCACAGCCTAGAAACCCAAATTCCAATAATTCCATGCCTGAAGCAAGAATTCCTGTGGTGGGCTCAGGCCTGTCAGTTGAACAAAGGACTGCCCTTCCACAGCCCTCACCTAAGCCAGACTATCACCACGGACGCCTCGGACCTCGGTTGGGGGGCACACATGGTAGACAAGTGTATACAAGGCCTATGGACACAAGACCAGCTGAACCTACACATAAATCAAAAAGATGCTGGCAGTGAAACAGGCAATTCAGACATTCAGACCGTTTCTTCAACAAGGTCATTTGCTGATAAGGACGGACAACACCACAGTTGTGGTATATCAACAAGCAGGGAGGCACACATTCATATCCTTTATGCCGGATGGCAATGGACCTGTGGAATGTGGCACTGAACCTCAACATTCAGCTCCAGGCTATATTTGTGCCAGGAAAAGAAAATATACTAGCAGACACCTTAAGCAGAACTACCACGGATGCCCACGAATGGATGCTGCATCCAGACATCTTCAAATCCATTACAAAGAAATGGGGACTACCAGAAATAGACCTGTTCGCATCCCCACACAACCATCAATTGAGAAAATTCTGCACAAGGACATACCACCCACTTGCTTGGAAGGTGGACTCCCTATCCTTCAGTTGGGAAAACCTAACAGCATATGCATTCCCACCTCTTCCTTTGATGCACAAAGTGCTACTGAAGATCAAAGAAGATCACCCAAAAATCATCCTGATAGCTCCAGACTGGCCGAGGCAGCATTGGTACCCACTACTGAGGAGTATGTCTCGAGCACACGCATGGCCTCTACCTCTAGTTCCTTTACTGCTAACACAGAACAACTTCAAGATCCTGCATCCAAACTTGAAAACACTGCAGCTAGCTGCTTGGAATCTTACATAAAACAAAATAACCCAGATTTATCTCAGAGGGTTAAAGACATTATCCTGGAGGCTCGCAGACCCTCCACAAGGAAAACTTATTCAGCAAAATGGAAAAGATACCTCATTTGGAGTGCAGCAAAGGGAGAAAATGTATCATTGGCAAACATAGCTAACATCCTGGAATTTTTAGCAGAACTCTTCCACAATGGCCTGTCTTACTCCTCCATTAAGATTCATGCATCAGCAATTTCAGCAGAATACAACATGGACCCCTCCAGTCTTCTCTCCTCCTCTACTCGGGCAGTTTCTAAGAGGTATTAAAAATGTAAAGCCTCCAAGGAAGCCACCTTTGCCTACATGGGACCTGAACTTTGTGCTAGAAAAGTTAACACTTCCCCCTTTTGAACCAGCAGCAACAGCAGAATTACAGTTCTTATCTTGGAAAACTGCTTTCCTGCTTGCAATCACTTCAGCAAGAAGGGTATCTGAATTACAGGCATTAATGGCAGTACAGCCCTTCCTTATCTTCCATCAGGATAGAGTGTCCTTGAGAACTAACCCTACTTTTATGCCAAAGGTGGTCTCCAGGATATCATTGAACCAAGCAATCCACCTACCAACATTCTTCCCCAACCCACAGAACAGGGGGGAAAAGACTACTGCATACCTTGGATGTGCACAGGCAATTGCGCTACTACCTGGACAGAACCAAGAACAATAGAAAAACTGACCAGCTTCTGGTAGCATATGCAACAGGAATGGAAGGAAAAGCAATTTCAAAACAGACAATCTCTAAATGGATAGGAAATTGCATTAGATTTTGTTACTCTTTTCATGGAAAGACAACTCCAGAGAACATCAGACCTCACTCCACAAGGGCTACAGCCACTACTACAGCTTTCTTACGAGGAGTGGCTACCAAAGACATTTTAGAGGTTGCTACTTGGAGCTCCGTGCATACATTTGCCAAGCATTATAATCTACCTTTATACTCCAGATCCCGAGCAGGTTTTGCCACTGCTGTTTTGCAAGGGATCTTAACTACACCATAATCTTCTTAGTGCCTCCTCCCCCAGTTTGGCTATGGTATTCTACCCATATGTTAGGACTGCAGATGCATC
The DNA here is from genome assembly GCF_019279795.1 of Protopterus annectens. Classification (NCBI taxonomy): domain Eukaryota; kingdom Metazoa; phylum Chordata; order Ceratodontiformes; family Protopteridae; genus Protopterus; species Protopterus annectens. The sequence goes on from NC_056734.1 coordinate 71,837,926, forward strand.
CTTGAAGGACATAGTACAGTTTTGTACCTACCATAAATGTAGATGTCCGAGAGGTATGCATCTGCAGTCAGGATTACCCACCCTCCTTCCCCTCTGTGGTACTCCTAGGGTATTTGCCCATCTTGTAGCTGGCTGGGGGAATCTATTATGGTGTATTTGTTTGTATATATGTATATACATGTTTATTTTGTTTGCTTTCTACTGTTTGGAATCATTTGCATTTATCCAAATTTAGCCTTCCTAGAAGGCATCTGGGGCAAGAAACACTGAGGAAAATGGCGTCGTCTGATGCCTTTATACCCAATTGACAGCAGCGATGATGTCGGGTGAAGTGCTACATCAGCCGAGGCCAGACCCAGACTTTGGAATCCGGCCGACCGAGGGGCTGCCTGAGGCAGGACAACCCATATGTTAGGACTGCAGATGCATACCTCTCGGACATCTACATTTATGGTAGGTACAAAACTGTACTTTATATTTTGACCCTTATCAGGGATTCTCGGCCACCTCCTTCTAAGAGGGCTAGAGAATTGTCCCCAGAAGTTTTGTCTGCCTCAGACTCAGATTTCCAGCAACTCTGCTGATGGAGGGAAACACTCAACTTTTTTCTGGTTTTGAGGATACTGATGCAGAAGACTTCATCTCTTCTGCCTCCCCTCCAGAAGATTTTTCTTTTGGAGAAGCTTTGAATACCCTTAGAAAGCATTTCAAATGGGAAAGTCAGGACTACCCTCCATCTAAGAAACGGATTTAGGGATATCTTGGATTTGCCACAGCATAAGCCTTTGGCTATCCCTCCAGTTTTGGAAGTTGATGATTTTTCATCGAGAATTCTTTGACTCTTAATTCTGTTCCTCCTGCTCCCAGAAAGCCTGACCGGTATTCTAGAGTTCCTGATTCTCATCCGTTCCTTTTCAAGAATCCTACTGCTGATCCAGAGATTTTCTCAGGGCCCTAAGGGTGTTAAAGCCACGGTTGCCAAATATCCTGTTCCTCCTGACAGGGAATCTAGGGCCTTGGATAGATGGGGTAAAAAGGTTTATACTACTTCCATCCTGGCGATTAGGTCTGTTAATTGTCTTTTTCATATGTTTAAGTATCAGTAGCATACTTTGGAGGCTATTCAGGTAAAATTGCTTGTATTCCTTCCCTGATGGAGGGTAAGGACATGCATGATTTATTGAATTCTGCCACTCTTGCCACTAAACATTCTCTACATTGTGGTTTTGACACTTTGGAAGCTTCTTGCAGGGCAGCAGCCACTGGTTCTGTCATTAGAAGATATGCTTGGCTCAGGGAACAGTCCCTTTCTGAACCTGTCAAATCTAAGTTACTGGATGTGCCTTTGCACAATGACAATCTTTTTTGTAGCAAAGCAGAAGAGGTGTTGAAGTTGGAGGATAAGGCCAAATCTATGCAAACTGTTAAGGACTTTCTGCAAGTTCAGCCTCCTCGTTTTAGTAGACATTACCCTTCTAAGAATTGGACTTTTCCTGACCCTAGTAAACAGGTTCACACTGGGCCTAGGGGTTACAGGTCTTCTAGGGGAGGGACAGACTTCCACCCCTCAAAAGGCTAAGCACGGGCAGGCTTCCTCTTCAGAATCGGGGAGTTCTAAGCAAACTTCCCAAAGCAAGCATTCCCAATGACTCCGGCCTTCCCTTGCCTGCCTCTGCGGTCCCAAGGTTTCCTTTGGGGGGAAGGTTAGCCATTTTTGCAGATGTCTGGTACACCATTACAGACAACAAATGGGTGCTTAAAATAGTATCCCAAGGCTACAAGTTCTCCTTTCATACCTTCCCTGTCCACCAAGGGTACCCAGATATCCCCCCACATCAAAGGGCAGAAGCAGAAAAACAAGTTTCTTCTTTGCTAAACCTGGGAGCAATAGAAACCATTCCTGCACTACATATAGGCTAGGGTTTCTACTCAAGACTTTTCCTGGTTCCCAAAAAAAGGGGGCTCGTGGCGCCCTATTTTGGATTTGTCCATTTTAAACACTTTTCTGGTGATTCCCAAATTCAGAATGCTCATTCTTCAGCAGTTGCTGCCATTGCTGGCCAAGGATTCCTGGCTGGTGACTTTGGATCTCAAAAAAGCTTATCTGCACATTCCAATAAGGGAAAGCTGCAGGCAGTTCCTTCGCTTCAGGGCGGGAACAGGCACTTCCAATTCTCTACACTGCCCTTTGGCTTATCTACTGCTCCCAGAGTTTTTACAAAATGCCTGGCTCCAGTCATTGCTTTTTGCAGGCAAAGAAACATTCAAATTTACCCTTACTTGGATGATTCTTAAGACAAACTCTCCAGAGCAACTTCTAAAGGATTTGGACTTTGTAACCTCTTTGGGCTATACTATCAACGAAAAGAAGTCAAAATTGGTACCCACCACGGAGATTGTATTCCTGGGAGCGAGCCTGAATACAGCCGCCCAGATGGTATTCCTCCCTCAAGAGAAACAAATGGATCTTTCAAATTACTTCAAGAATCTGGCAAGCATGACCCAGCTCTCCGCAAGGCAATTCCTGCAAGCCCTGGGATTCATGGCTTCATGTATTCTGATTCCATATGCCAGACTGCATATGAGGAAAATACAATAGTACCTCAAAAACCTTTGGTGTCAACACACTCAGGATTTAGACTTCCTCGAATTCCCTGCCTGCAGACAGAGTTTCTTTGGTGGCCGACTGCCTGTGGACTATGCTTGGGGAGCACATCTAGAGGGCAGATGCATTCAGGGGACTTAGAACTATCAACAAGTTCATTTGCACATAAATCTGAATGAAGTGATGGCAGTCCAGCAGGCCTTGATGGCTTTCAAGCATCTTCTCTTTCTTGGTAGTCTTCTGGTCAGGACAGACAACACCACAATCATGTGGTGCATTAACAAGCAGGGAGGGACTCTCTTTTTTACCCCCTGTGCAGACGAAGCATGATACTGTGGTCCATAGCAGCTTCCATGGGCATTCATCTGATAGCTCAGCTCCTTCCAGGAAGGCTCAACACCTTGGCAGACTGGTTGATCAGGCAGGTCCTGGATCCTCACGAGTGGCAACTAAACAAGACCATTTTCTATCGCATCATTCAGCATTTGGGCACTCCCCAGGTGGATATCTTCTCATCTCCAACGAACCACCTTCTTCCAACGTTTTGCGCCAGGGATCATCACAACAAAGCTTGGAAAGTGGATCCTCTGTTCTTCCCCTGGACACAGCTCTCTGTCTATGCATTCCCTCCTCTTCCTCTTCTTCCCAGAGTTCTGTTAAAGATAAGTGACGAAAAACCAAGGGCCATCATCATAGCTCCAGACTGGCCCAGGCACCATTAGCATCCACACCTTCGCAGTCTCTCCCAGTCTCAGCCTTGGCTTCATCCCCTGATACCAGATCTCTTGGTTCAGAAGGGGGGAAAAACTCTGCAACCTCATCTTCAGATTCTGCATTTGGCAGCCTGGCTCATAATTTAAACCTTTCCCAACAGGTGGTTGAGGTCCTTCGTGAGGCCAGGAGGCCTAGCACTAAGAAATCTTATGCAGATAAGTGGAAAAGATTCTCCATCTGGATGCAGACTAGAGGGGAAGACCCTTCTCAACCTACTCTTCCTTTTATTCTTGACTATCTGGCAGGCTTGCTTAATGGTGGACTTTCCTTTTCTTCTATCAAGATTCATGCTTCAGCTATCTGGCAGGCTTGCTTAATGGTGGACTTTCCTTTTCTTCTATCAAGATTCATGCTTCAGCTATTTCTGCTCATTGTTCCTTTGAGCAACCCATTTTCTCTTATCCCTTGATGAAACAGTTCCTCAGGGGAGCTAGCAATTTAAAGCCTCCCAGAAGGGCACCTTTTCCTGCTTGGGATCTTAATTTTGTACTTGAGAAACTTACTCTGCCTCCTTCTGAACCAGCTGCCTCAGCAGATTTGAAGTTTCTTTCCTGGAAAACTGCCTTTCTCTTGGCTATTACTTCAGCTAGAAGAGATGTTCTTCATCCCACATTGCTGCAGTCCTAACACTTGGGTAGTCCGCTGTCCCAGTCGGCCCGAATACCAAAGTATAAGGCTGACGTCGGTCAGGGCGCATTAGTCTGACGTCAGGACGTCAGGGTACAAATGCGCATGACCGACGTCATATCCTCAGTCTTTTTTGCCGCATGGTCCGATGCAGAAGCAGTTTTGCAAGTGCAGGTTGGCGTTCTGAGATTTTCCGAAGTCGGAGTTTCAGACCGAATCCAAGTTGGCTAAGTACCCCATTGGGGAATATTTTGGTTTTTTCTTGCCTCAGTATTTTACCGGATGTCAGAAAAAGTGAATAACTGTATTTCTTGTGGGAAACAGATACCTCATAGGGATTACCATACCTTGTGTATACCTTGCTTAGGGCCTGAGCACGACGTTGTTGGCTGTCGCTCTTGTGCTAGATTTAACAAACGCCGCGATAAAGAGAAGATTAGATTGTGCCAGGTTAGTTTTGGGAAGCGGTGTAATTATAAAATGCCGCCGGATGCTCCGGCCGCTTCCAAAAAGCGCAAGGACAAAACAGCAAAGCCTAGGCTGGAAGAACCGTACCGGACGTCTGTTCTTTAGAGGGCTCAGTGGAGCCAGAGGTTCAGCCAGAAATTTCTTTGGAATCCCAGGGAGAGACTTTATTACTACAAGATGTGACCTCTCAGGAGGTAGGCCAGGCGGAAGGGGCTTCTCAGGTAGCTGTTCTTCCCTCCCTTCCTAAGGTGGTTAGGCCCTCCCTGCTGTTTCCAAGGCTTCTCCCAGGGGCAGGCCAGGTTTGGTTTCAGGTGTTACCCCTAGTTCTTCAGGGTCTGTACCTAAGAAGCATATGCTTAAGATGGCAGAAGATTTGATTACAATGATTAGAGGTTCTATGCCCCTCCTGATAAGAGGCCTAGGGTGGAACCTGAGCTTGGGAGTTTTGAGCAGTGTTCGGATGCTTCTGAGTCTTGGCTGAAGACTTGCAGGAGTATTCCCCTTACTCTGATTCTGATGTGGATGATTCTACTCCTTCTGCTTCTCCTCCTGAGGATTTTTCATTTTCAGAGACTCTTCATTCCATGAGGGAGCATTTTAAATGGGAAGGTCAGGATTTCTCTGATTCCAGGAAAAGGCTTAGGGAATTTTTGTTTCTACCCCAGCATAGGCCTTTAGCTATACCTCCTGTTCTAGATGTGGTGGAGGATGTTTTGCAGAGGCTTCTCTGAACCCTGATTCTTTGCCTCCTGCTCCAGTTAAACCGGATAGATATTATAGGGTGCCTGAAGCTCATAAGTATCTTTTAAGAGTCCTAGGGCAGACCCAGAAACTGTTTCACAGGGGCCTAAAGGTGTTAAGGCTTCTGTTGTTAAAAATCCTGTTCCTCCGGATAAAGAGGCAAGGGCTTTGGATAGATGGGGAAAGAAAGTGTATACTTCTTCCACTTTGGCCATGAGAGCTTTGAATTGCCAGTTTCACATGTTGAAATATCAAAATTATCTCCTTTCACAATTAAAGTCTAAGGTAGATGCTTTGGCGGAAGGTATTGAGTGTAAAGAGTTGCAGGATTTAGTTCATGTTTCTGAACAGGTGGGTAAGCATTCTTTGCAATGTGGTTTTGATGCTGTGCAGGCCTCTTCGAGGGTGGCTGCCACTGGTTCGTTCTTCGCAGGCACGCCTGGCTGAGGGATCAGAATTTAGCTGAGCATGTGAAGACAAGGATTTTAGATGCTCCTTTACAATCTGATGTGGTGTTTGGTTCGCCTGTGGAAGCAGTTCTAAAGAAAATGGAAGACAAGGCTAAGTCTATGCAGACTGTTAAAGATTTTTTGCAGGTTCAGCCTCCGAAGTTTAGTAGAAATTGGCCTACCAAGGGGTGGACATATCCTGCTTATGATTCCCAGTCTAGGGGTAGGTCTAGACGTGGTAGGGGCAGAGCTCAAGGTTCTTTTAGGCCTAGAACAGGGAGTTCACCTGCTCAGTCTTCTGGTGAGGGCAGGGGTCAGTCCTTTCGTAAACAGACCCAATGACCTGCCTTTTCAGCTGCCAGAATCTTCTCGTCTGGCAGCACCTTTGGGAGGAAGGTTGGCACTCTTCAAAGAAAACTGGAGTTTAATTACCCAAGACAGATGGGTATTGGATATCATTCATCAAGGTTACAGGTTTTATTTCCATACCTTGCCTCCTTTCAAAGGCATGCCAGACATTCCTCCTCAACAAAGGAAAGAGGCTCACAGGCAAATTTCTCTGTTGCTCCAAATAGGGGCCATTCAGCGGTTCCTGTGCCAGAAAGGGGCCTAGGATTTTATTCTCGCCTGTTCCTAGTACCAAAAAGGGGAACACGTGGAGACCAATTTTGGATCTGTCTATCCTCAACACTTATCTGGACATTCCCAAGTTCAAAATGTTGACGTTACAACAGCTTTTACCTATGCTGGGCAAAGATCACTGGATGGTAACTTTGGATCTCAAGGAAGCTTACCTTCATGTTCCTATCAGACTAATTTGCAGGAAGTATCTGCGTTTCGAGCTGGGAATTCTCATTATCAGTTCTCTGCATTGCCCTTTGGCTTATCTACTGCGCCCAGAGTATTCACAAAGGTTCTGGCTCCAGTGATAGCTTTCTTCAAGCTAAAAGGAATACAAATCTATCCTTATTTGGACGACTGCCTGCTTCTGGCTCAAGGAAAGGACGTGCTTCTTCAGCATTTGGAATATGTGATAGCAGTGCTAAGATGCCTAGGGTATTCTGTGAACGAAATAAAGTCCAGTCTAGTACCCTCTCAAGACATGTGCTTTCTGGGCGTGAGACTGAATACAGCATCCCAGATGGCCTTTTAACCCCGGACAAACAAAAGAATCTTTCTCTTTACTTCCATCAACTATCTCATCAGTCCGGGCTGACTGCAAGGACAGTCCTTCAAGCCTTAGGGTTCATGGCATCTTGTATTCTGGTACTTCCCAATGCCAAACTGCATATGAGGAAGCTACAATGGTATCTCAAAATGTATGGACACAGCACTGCCAGGATTTGGACACTGTCATTCAAATAATACCTTGCATTCAAAAGGAATTTTTGTGGTGGGCTCAGGAATGTCACCTAAACAAGGGACTCTCTGTGACCCGGCCAGAGGCGAGTCAGATTCTAACGACAGATGCCTCAGACACAGCTTGGGAGCTCATCTGAATGGAAAGTGGATACAAGACAAGTGGCCTGCCAGACTGCAGCATCTACATATCAACATGAAGGAGATGTTAGCAGTCCAGTTTGCATTACTGGCTTTCAAGGATTTACTTCTTCCAGGGCAGGTGTTGATTCTAACAGACAACACAACTGTCATGTGGTACATCAACAAACAAGGGGAACACATTCTTATCCTCTATGCAGGCAAGCATTGATTTTGTGGGAGACTGCGTTAAGCTTGCAACTGAATCTTCAAGCAAGGTTTCTGCCAGGAGCACAGAACTCCTTAGCAGATGTGTTAAGCAGGCAAATCATGGATCCCCACGAGTGGAAACTGGATCTTCATGTATTTCAGACATTGACAGTGTCCTGGGGAACTCCAGACATAGATCTGTTCGCTTCTCCACTAAACCACCAGCTGCCAAAGTTTTGCACGAAAAGGTTTCATCACACAGCCTGGAAAGTGGATGCTCTTTCTTTCAGTTGGGAAAATCTTCATGTGTATGCCTTTCCACCTCTGCCTCTCCTCCCAAAGGTACTCCTAAAGGTCAGACAGGACAAGCCAAGGATGATTTTAATAGCTCCAGATTGGCCTCGGCAGCACTGGTACCCATTGCTGAGGAGTCTGGTAAGAAGCCTCCATGGCCCTTACCTTTGATTCCACACCTATTGTCTCAGAAGGACGGGCATCTACTCAATGTCAAGCTTCACTCTCTTCATCTAACAGCCTGGCATATTCTGTTTTGAACCATAGCAGGTCTCAGCTTCCTCAACAAGTTCTGAATGTGATTATGGAAGCCAGAAGACCTAGTACAAGGAAAGTGTATGAGGGAAATGGAAGAGATTTTTATTTTGGTGTGCAGCAAAGGATTTGGATGTTTCTGAGCCAAATTTGAGTGTGGCTCTTCAATATCTTACTGAGTTATTGGACAAAGGTTTGTCTTTCTCTTCCATTAAGATTCATGCTGCAGCAATTTCAGCTCACTATGATTGTGACCCACCATTGTTTTCTCATCCTTTGTTTAAGCAATTTCTTAGAGGGGCAAAGAATATAAGACCCCCACGTAGAGCTCCTACTCCTGCTTGGGACCTCAATTTTGTGTTGGAGAAACTTACTCTACAACCTTTTGAGTCTCGGCTACTGCTGAATTGAAATACTTGTCATGGAAGACTGCTTTTTTGTTGGCCATTACTTCTGCAAGAAGGGTTTCTGAATTGCAGGCCCTTATGGCGGTTGAGCCTTTTTTGATTTTCCATAAGGATAGGGTATCATTACGCACTAATCCTTCCTTTATGCCTAAGGTGGTCTCTAGTGTGGCTTTAAACCAAACTATTCATTTGCCCACTTTTTATGCAGATCCCCAAAATAAGGGGGAAAAGATTTTGCACACTTTAGATGTACACAGGCAGTTGCGTTATTATTTAAGCAGGACTAAGGATTTTAGGCAGTCTCAGCAGTTGTTTGTTTCTTTTGCTTTGAGTTCTCAGGGCAAGCCTGTGTCAAAACAAACTATTTCTAAGTGGATTGGGTTTTGCATTGCATTTTGTTATTCCCATCATGGCAAGGAGATTCCAGCTGGGATCAGGCCTCATTCCACTAGGGCTACTGCCACTTCAACAGCATTTCTAAGGGGTGGCAACTAAGGATATTTTGCAGGCAGCTACTTGGAGTTCAGTGCATACTTTCTCTAAGCATTACCACCTTCCTCTCTACTCTAAATCTAGGGCTGGTTTTGCCACGGCTATTTTGCAGGGCATGTTGACAGCTCCAGCTTCTTTATGATTTGCCAGCCTCCCTTACCTCTGCTTTGGGATTCTACCCAAGTGTTAGGACTGCAGCAATGTGGGATGAAGAACATAGTACAGTTTTGTACCTACCATAAATGTACATGTTCAAGATCCACATTGCTGCAGTCCAATTTACCCTCCCTCCTTCCCTCTGTGTTTAGGGGTGGTTGTGTGGGTGGGGTTGTACTTTGTAAATTGTATATATTGTATATATATTTGGTACAGGAGTGTTTGGTGTTTTTTGGTTTTGGCCTTATCTTTTTAGGGTCTTCTGACATCTGGGGCAAGAAAAGACTGAGGATATGACGTCGGTCATGCGCATTTGTACCCTGACGTCCTGACATCAGACTAATGCGCCCTGACCGACGTCAGCCTTATACTTTGGTATTCGGGCCGACTGGGACAGCGGACTACCCAAGTGTTAGGACTGCAGCAATGTGGATCTTCGAACATCTACATTTATGGTAGGTACAAAACTGTACTTTTCTGAGCTGCAGGCCTTAATGGCAGTAGAGCCTTTTATCTTCCATGTGGATCTGGTTTCTCTTAGAACGAATCCCTCCTTTATGCCTAAGGTGGTTTCTAGCCTGACTCTTAACCAGTCTATCCACCTGCCTACCTTCTTCCCTAATCCTCAGAATAAAGGGGAAAGGTTACTGCATTCCCTGGATGTGCATAGACAGCTTAGATTTTACCTGAACAGGACAGCCTTTTCGAAAGTCGGATCAGTTGTTGGTCAGTTTTGCTCCTGGAGCTCAGGGCAAAGTGATTTCTAAACAGACCATTTCTAAGTGGATTGCTCATTGCATGTTACTTACAGCATGGCAAGGTTCCTCCACAGAGTATTGGGACCCATTCTACTAGAGCAGCCTCTACCTCAGCAGGTTTTTTAAGAGGTGTACCTACTAGGGACATCCTGGAAGCAGCTACCTGGACGTCTGTCCACACTTTCACTAAACATTACAGTTTACCCTTGTTTTCCACGTCCAGAGCTGTTTTTGCCACTGCAGTGTTGCAGGGCATCCTTACCAACCCTTAAACAGTGGGTGATGTTCATTGTGTTTCACTGTTGCAGTCATGACTGTAGGGTTCTTCCCTGCCGGCAGGCAGTCCTCGGTCGGCCAGAATCCCAAAGTCTGGGTCCGGCGTTGGCTGTTCAGCCATGCCCCCTGACGACAGAGCGCCACGAGTACAAAGCTGACAGCCGACGCCATGTTCTCCAGTCTTTCTTGCCGTGCAGTGATAGCAGTTCGCATTTGCCGGTCGGCTGACTCCTGACAATTTCTGCTAAACATACTTCAGTCCGAAGACTTTCTTCTCCTACTCAAAGCTAAGTACCCCATTGGGGAAACTTTTTTCTTGCTCCAGTTCGATGTCAGAAAAAGTTAATAATTGTATTTCATGTGGGAAGCAAATACCTCATAAGGATTTTCATTCTTACTGTATTCCTTGCTTAGGCCCTGACCATGACGTAGCTAGTTGTCAGTTTTGTGCTAGATTCAGTCAACGTACGATTAAATGAAGGTACGATTTTGCATTTCATTACTTCGGTAGGCGCTTTAATTACAAAATGTCTGATTCGGTTCCGGCTACCGGAGTTAACAAATGACGAAAGGGTAAAGACAGGCCTTCGAGGTCCAAATGGGCCGATATTGTACAAGCAGAGCCAGCTTCAGGTTCGGCCGTCGTCAGTGAGGCACTTTTGCAGCCCCTGTCGTCTGCCATTTCGGAACAGATAGCCAAAACGGACTCCCACGAGGAGCCAACTAGGCCTTTGAATATTTCTGTTGCAGGACCTTCGGACAATGCTCCTTCGGATGGGTCCAGAGCCGCTGTGCAGGTACCGGCTTCCGAAGGGGTTTTCAGGCCTACTCAGCTTCTAATAAAGACAAAGGCAAAGACTCCTTCCAAATCAAAGACTACAGCTCAGGCCTCTTCTGATCCGACACCCAAGTCTCAGAAACAGTTACTTAAGATGGCGGAGGACTTACTATGATTAGGGGTTCACGTCCCCCTCCAGATAAGAGGCCAAGGCAGGAAGTGTATTATGACTCCTCTGATCAGGCTTCTGTTTCTTCAGTTTCTTCTTCTGACCAGGAATATTCTTTCCCCCCTTATGAGGATTCTGATGCTGAGGAATCCATTCCTTCAGCTTCTCCCCCTGAGGATTTCTCTTTTGGGGAAACTTTACATGAAATGAGGGAACATTTTCACTGGGAAGGACAGGAGTACTCTGAATCGAAGAAAAGACTCAGGGATTTTCTTCTTCCCCAACATAGACCCCTGGCTAGCCCTCCTATTTTGGATATTGTGGATGATGCTTTTTCGGATGCTAACTTAACTCCGGACTCTCTTCCGCCATCTCCTGTTAAGCCAGACAGATATTATAGGGTTCCTGATTCCCACCAGTTTTTATACAAGAATCCTACTGCTGAACCTGAAACCATTTCTCAGGGTCCTAAGGGGGTTAAGGCCGCTGCTGCTAAAAACCCCATTCCCACTGAGAAGGATTCCAGATCTTTAGAAAGATGGGGCAAAAAAAGTGTACACTTCTGCTACTTTATCTATTAGGGCTTTAAACTGTCAATTTCATATGCTGAAATACCAGCAATTTCTTCTGTCTGTTCTGAAACAAAAGCTAACTTCCATTTCTGCCTGTGCAGATAAGGAATTACATGACTTAATGCATGCCACTGAACAAGTTGGGAAGCATGGTTTACACTGTGGATTTGATGCCTTTGAGGCTTCTTGTAGGGCTGCTGCCTCTGGTACAGTCATTAGAAGGCATGCTTGGTTAAAGGAACAAAACTTGCCAGATCCAGTAAAAGCTAAGTTATTGGATGCTCCTGTTGAGCATATTGTTTTGTTTGGACCTAAGGCTGAAGAGGTGATAAAGAAGATGGAGGACAAGGCAAAATCCATGCAAACGGTTAAAGATTTCTTACAAGTACAGCCACCCAGATTTAGTAGGAATTGGCCTACAAAAAATTGGTCCTTTCCCAATTCAGACAGGCGTCAGAGGGGTAGATACAGATGCTCAGATGCTCCCAAGGAAGGCCTCAAACGCAAGCCTCTTATAGACCAAGACAGTGGACTGCTTCCACCCCTAGGGGAGGAGAGGACAGGTCTCAAGCTCATAGAAAACAGGCTCAATGACTCCCTCTGTTGGGCTGCAGGAGCTTCTTGCCTGGAAGCCCCACTCTTGAGGAAAACTTTCTCTTTTTTCATCTAAATTAGATTCATATAACCCAAGACAAGTGGGTTCTGGATGTGGTTTCAAGAGGTTACATATTCCATTTTCATACCCTACCAAGACCAAGCGGATGGCCGGATCTTCCAAAACATCAATGGTTAGAGGCCTTAAACCAGGTGGAAGCTCTCTTGGCTATGAAAGCCATAGAACTGGTTCCACTTTCAGAGATGGGACAAGGTTTTTATTCAAGGCTTTTTCTAGTCCCCAGAAAGCAACATTCATGGAGACCCATTCTGGATCTGTCAGTCTTGAACACTTTTCTCGAGATACCAAAATTCACGATGCTTACTCTTCAGCAGCTACTTCCAATGCTGACCAAAAATGCATGGATGGTAAATTTGGATTTAAAGGAGGCATATTTACACATTCCCATCAGGCAGGAATGCAGAAAATACCTCAGGTTCAGGGCCGGATCGAGGCACTATCAATTCTCTACGCTGCCCTTTGGATTGTTTACTGCGCCCAGGGTCTTCACCAAATGCCTGGCTCCAGTAGTAGCTTATTGCAGACTCAAGGGAATTCAAATTTACCCTTATCTGGACGATTGTCCAATTCAGGCAGACAGCAAGGATGTCTTACTCCAGCATCTAGAATTTGTTCAGAACCTTCTCAAGTTCCTAGGATTCTCTGTAAACATAAAAAAAGTCAAATTTGACACCCTCACAACAGATGACTTTTCTGGGTGCTCTTCTAAACACCACAACCCAGATGGCATTTCTGACATCTGAAAAACAATTACAGCTAACTTCAACTTTCAAAACCTTGGCAACTTTAACTAAACTTTCTGCAAGGAAATTCCTGCAGGCTTTGGGTTACATGGCCTCCTGTATCCTTCTCGTACCATATGCAAGACTACATATGAGGAAAATTCAGTGGTACCTAAAAAGTGTATGGTCTCAGCATTGCCACAGTTTAGACATACAGATCACCGTCATGCCTTGTCTCCAAAAGGAATTCCTTTGGTGGTCCAAGGCATGTACTCTAAACATAGGAAAACCCTTCAGTCTGCCTCCAGCCACTCAGATACTAACCATGGATGCTTCAGATTATGCATGGGGAGCCCATTTTCAGGGCAACTGTCTGCAGGGCCTTTGGACAAGGGATCATAAGCTCCTGCATATCAATTTAAAGGAAATGTTAGCCATACAGAATGCTCTATTGGCTTTCAGGAATCTTCTACAACCTGGACAGCTACTGATACGGACAGACAACACCACAGTTATGTAGTACATAAACAAGCAAGGGGGATCTCATTCCTATCCCCTTTGCAGACTAGCCATGAATCTATGGAACTCTGCTCTAGCTTGCAAAATGGACCTTCAAGTTCAGTTTCTACCAGGGAAGCAAAACTTCCTGGCAGAGACAGTCTGAGCAGAAACCTGTCTGATCCACACAAATGGATGCTGGACACCGAAATATTCAGGATGATTACAGCAGTCTGGGGATGTCCTCGCATAGACCTCTTTGCATCCCACCTCAATCATCAACTACAGATTTTTTGCACCAGGACTTTCCACGAACTAGCATGGAAAGTGGATACTCTCATTCAGTTGGAGAAACCTCTCTGGGTATGCCTTTCCGCCTGTACCTCTTCTTCCACGGGTGTTATTAAAGATCAAACAGGACAAGCCCAAGATGATAATTTTGCTGGCTCCAAATTGGCCTCAGCAATTTTGGTACCCAACTCTGAAAAACCTTTGTCTGGAGCCCCCTTGGGTATTACCACAGACACCGAACCTTCTGTCCCAGCACCAGGGTCAGGTTCTGCACTCCCATGTCAAAACTCTCAGCTTGGCAGCCTGGTTAATCCAGGGTTTTTGATTCATTCTCTCCTATCCAAGCAGGTTATGGATGTCATTTTAGAAGCCAGACGTCCTAGCACTAAAAAATCTTATGCAGGAAAATGGAAAAGATTTTGCTCTTGGATGCAGGCTCAGGATTCAGATCCTCTTATTCCTAACATTCCTCTGATTTTACTTTACCTGACGGACCTCTTACATAAGGGTCTCTCTTTCTCTTCCATAAAGATCCATGCTTCTGCTATTTCTGCTTACTGTAATACAGACCCTCCTATCTTTTCCCATCAGCTCATGAGACAGTTTCTCAGAGGAGCTAAGAACTTAAGGCCCCCTAGATGATCTCCCATTCCTGCTTGGGATCTCAACTATGTTTTGGAAAAACTCACCTTACATCCTTTTGAGCCTGCTGCCATTTCTGACATCAAGTTTTTATCTTGGAAGACAGCCATTCTGTTAGCTCTGACCTCCGCCAGGAGAGTTTCGGAGTTGCAAGCTCTCATGGCTGTGGAACCTTATATTATTTTTCATCAAAACAGGGTGTCTTTAAGGACTAATACCACTTTCATGCCTAAGGTGGTTTCCAAAGTGGCTTTAAATCAAACTATTCACTTGCCAACTTTTTTCCCCAGTCCTCAAAATAGGGGGGAAAGGGATCTTGCATTCCTTGGATGTGCACAGACAACTAAGTTTTTACGTGGACAGAACCAATTGCATCAGGAAATCAGAGCAATTGTTTGTTTCTTATGCTTCAAGTTCCCAAGGTAAAGCCATTTCAAAACAGACCATTTCTAAATGGATTGCTCATGGAATCAGATTTTGTTATTCACACCATGGAAAGCAAATCCCAGGGAGTATAAGGACTCACTCTACCAGAGCTGCTGCCACTTCAGCTGCCTTCCTCAGGGGAGTTCCTACCAAAGACATTTTGGAAGCTGCAACTTGGAGTTCAGTGCATACTTTTTCCAAGCACTACAATCTACCTCTCTGCTCTAGGTCTAGAGCAGGCTTTGCTTCTGCTGTCTTGCAGGGCCTTTTAGCCGCCCCCTCTACTTTATGACCACCTCCCTTTTATTCTGCTTTGGGATTCAACCCTACAGTCATGACTGCAACAGTGAAACATGATGAACATAGTACAGTTGTGTACACTTACCATAAATGTAGATGTTCGAGTGTCTTCACTGTTGCAGTCTGGGTTTCCCTCCCTCCTGTCCCCTCTTATTTTTTCTTTTGTGTGGTTCCCTTCTTCACCCTTCTTTTGAGGTGTATTTGCAAAGGGTATGGGATCTTACTCATTTTGGAGCACCTGACATCTAGGGCAAGAAAAACTGGAGAACATGGCGTCGGCTGTCAGCTTTGTACTCCTGGCGCTCTGACGTCAGGGAGCATGGCTGAACAGCCGACGCCGGACCCAGACTTTGGGATTCTGGCCGACCGAGGACTGCCTGCCGTCAGGGGTGGAACCCTACAGTCATGACTGCAACAGTGAAGACACTCGAACATCTACATTTATGGTAAGTGTACACAACTGTACTTTCCTCCTCCCTTTTGTCTTTTTCCTGGGCTTTGGGAATCAACCCATTTTATAAGGACTGCAACAGTGAAACACGATGAACATAGTACATTTGTGTACACTTACCATAAATGTAGATGTTCGAGTGAATTCAATGTTGCAGTCCTGGTCCCCCCCCCCCCCATCCCTCTTTTTTCCTAGGGCACAGACTGGATTTTTCTTTTCCTGGTCTAACCTTTTTTGGGGGGCTCCTGACAGTTAAGGCAAGAAAAACTGAGGAAATGGCGTCTGCTGGCCTTCCTTTGTACCTGACGTCAGGCCTAAACCGAAGGCAGCCAGCATCATATACCAAGGAGTTTGGTATTCTGGCCGACTGTGGGCTACCAGGAGCCGGATAACTCATTTTGTAAGGACTGCAACAGTGAATACACTCTAACATCTACATTTATGGTAAGTGTACGCAACTGTACTTTTTCCCTTTTTCATCTAGCCAAGGGCAATCACTAGACATTATCGAACAGACTGTACTTACTCGCATAGCAAAAGGGCACTCTCATTTATTCTAACCTGCAAACTCTTAGTTCGACAGGAGGTAAAAATCTGTTATAAGGAAGTCTGGTATTACCAAATCGAAAAGGTTTTCCATCTGGTAGCAAAAGAGAAGACAAGGATCCTTATCAGCTGGGTATTCCTGTTATCCTCAAATATTTGTATGAGATGTTTAATTCAGGGCTGACATACTTCTCTTTTGATGGTCATTTTTCAGCCATTTCTGCATGTTTGCCTATGGATCCCTCTCTTTCTTCACATTAAAATGTCAAACAATTCCTGAAAACCATCCTTCACATCAGACCCTCAAGAAAAAATGCTTCTCCTCCTTCTCAGGATCTGAACTTTGTATTGGAAAAGTTAACCCTTTCTCCTTACCCAGGACTGATCTTTCTTTTATGCCTAATGTAGTAAATGAAGCATCTTTAAACCAGTCCGTTCATCTTCCCACTTTTTCTAACCCTTAGAATAATGGGGGAGACTATTCATTTACTTAATGTTCACGGACAGCTACGATTCTGTGTACACAGAACTAAGCTAACCAGAAAATCTGACCAATTCTTTATTTTCTTTGAAGGTAAAATGATGGGATTCTTAACATCTTATAAGTTCATAGGTTTATACTAGGCTATCTGCCCCAAGGCATTTATAAGCCTAGCCCGAATTTTTGTGGCTTACGCCACCCCTTATATGAAAAAATACTGTACCCATTAGTTTGTTGTGCCTCTGTCCAGCAGTGACACAGAGATGATTCCCGGGGTAAACCTACGATCTCCCATCCACAGGTCAAGATTTCTCTTGAACAGAGCCAGCGAGGTGCTCTGCCTCACATGGACCGGGACTCTATTCCACAGCATAGGGAGTCTCTGAGTGATAAATCTATCCCTCCAGCACGTCCTATTTATATCCGTGCTAAGGTTTAAGTCGCTTGCTCTAGTGGTTTTGGTGGATTTGGATTTTTTGAGGTGGAGCATGTCCATTAATTCCGGGTTGGACCTGGCCTTGTATGTCAGGCACATGTCACCTCTGAGCAGATGGTATGCGACTGAATAGAGCTGGAGTTTCTTCAATCTGGCAGCATATGACAGATTTTGGAGTCCCTTTATCCTTTTGGTGAGAAACTTTTGGGGTCTCTCCAATTGCTGCAGATGTCGGGCGAGATACATCCCGAATGGGGCATTGTACTCTATCATTGGTCTGATAAGTGAAGAGTACAGGGGAACAATGACCTCACTAGATCTGGATGTGAATCCCTTCATGATCAGGTGGGCAATGTAGAAGGTCTTTCTAACCACTTTAGCAACGTGAGTGTCAAAAGAAAGGCCACTGTCAACCTGGGTCCCCAGGTCCCTGATAACCTCTTCTGTGCTTAGTGGATTGCCACCTATATGGTAGCTTGGGGTTACCTTGTTTTTCCCGAAGGGTATGACTATACATTTTTTGGCGTTTAACTTCAGGCCATGGCTCTGGCACCAGTTATCTGTTTCCGTGAGTCCCTTCTGAAGGATATCAGTGTCCGATGCACTTTCCACTATGGCGCCCAGTTTGCAGTCGTCTGCAAACTTTGTCAGCCAAAGACCTCCCATGTTGGCCTGTACTTCTGAGAAGTAGATGCCGAACAATAGTTGGCCAAGGACCGAGCCCTGTGGGACACCACTTGTGACCGTCTTGGAGTCTGACATAGCGCCAGCAACTCTAACCCTGTGGGTTCTGTCCTTAAGCCAGTTTGCAACCCATCTTGTGACATATGGGTTTACATTTAAGCTGGTAAGTTTTCTTACAATACCCGAGTGGGGTATTGTGTCGAAAGCCTTTGCAAGGTCAAGGTAGGCTGTATGGACTGCCTTTCCCTCATCAATGGCCTTGGTGACTGTTTCGAAGAAGTCGACCAAGTTCAAAAGGCATGATCTTCCCTTGACAAAGCCAAACTGGGTCGGGTCCAATGTCTGCAAGTCCCCTATATCTTTTGTTTATGAGCTCCATTATGATCCTCTCCATAGCTTTGCAGACTAGACTTGTTAAGCTTATGGGGCGGTAATTACCAGGGTCCGTAGAGGCACCACCTTTGTGGAGTGGGACCACAGTTGCCGTACGCCACTCCTTGGGCACGTATCCTGTGGTAAGGCTGAGATTAAACAGCTGCCTTATGTGCGGGTTTAATTCCTCATTTAGCTCGTGTAGCACACAGCCGGGGACACCATCCGGTCCCATTGATGCTGTGTTTTTAGCTTTAGAGAGAGCAGCTTTCACCTGCGTGTTTGAGATGTCTGGGAGGCTACACTCCGCTGGGATAGTTATCTCTCCTTTAGGGGGGTAGAGGGGCGTGAAGTTTGCACTGAACCTGTCTGCCAGTATGTTGGCAATGTCTGTGGGTTCAGTGATTTTTGTATCATTTTGGACTAATTCTGAGCATATCTGGGAGTTTCCACCCAGGTTCCTAACATAGCTGAAAAAGGCCTTATGATTGTCCTTTGAATCCATGGCAATTTTTCTCTCAAAATTGGCCTTAGTTGATTTTATGAGTGCTCGTATTTTTTTACTAATGATGATCAGGGGTGACTTCCCTTTTATGGATTTTGTTCTATCATGTAATAGCTTTCTCCTCTTATTGTAAAGTTTGTTAATGGCTGGGGTCCACCAGACTGGACGTTTGCCCTTTGTGGAAAGAGTCTTGGTTTTATTTGGGATAGAAGGCATTTGTAAGGGCTTCCGCAGCTTCGGTTGTGGTTTCCACTGTCTCGGGGGCCTTGAAGGATACCACACCAGTCTTGAGTAGTGTGAAGTTTGCTTTAGAGAAGTTCTTCACTGTGGTCTTTTTTGTTTGGGGTGGGGGCGGGATGTGGATTTCCAGTGAGATTAGTTTATGATCAGATCTCACCAATGGGGGGTATACTTCCGGTGTGGAGCATTTTGTCCCCATGTTTGTGATAATGAGATCTAGTATATTTTCTCCTCTCGTGGGAACAGTGACTAGCTGTTCCATGGCATTTGAATTTATGAACTCCAGGAACCGTTGGGCTAGAAAGTTAGGGCTTGAGTAATGTTCCCAGTCTATATTCGGGTAGTTGAAGTCACCCAATATGATGGTGTTTGGAGATACATTTATACCCTCCAGTGTCTTCAGGAAGGCTGTGTGGTGTTCCTGAGTTTGAGAGGGTGGCCTGTAGCATGCTACAATTTGTAGAGCAGTTTTGCCTATGGTTAGTTGCACCTGGATGGTTTCGAGCTTGCATTGCCACCAACCTGGAGGTGTGGGTATCCTTTATGAATATGGATACACCGCCGGCTTTTGTGGTGTGGTCCGGGTTTTGGGGCCGGAATGCATGATATGAGGTAAAATAGTGCCGGGGTGCTCTCAGGAGCCTTGAACCAGGTTTCAGTTACAGCACAGACATCGATGTTCTCCATACTGAGAAGGGCCTCGAGTGCGTGCATTTTGAGATTTAGACTTCTGGCATTGAGCAGCATTACCCTCAGTTTCTTCCCATTTTTGTTTTCTAGGGTGGTAGGTTTAGAATTTGAGCCTTGCCTAAAAAAGGCACTATAGGGGTGGCAAGAGCCTTAGCCAATATCCGGAATCCCAGGGGTGACAGGTGCAAGCTGTCCCTTGCGAAGCAGCGTGGCTTGTCAAGCATGTCATCCCAGGCAGACAGACACTGGATCCCCTTTGAATGACACCAGACATTAAGCCAATTGTTAAAGCTGATCATCTTGTCTCTATATTGTGGCATCATTCTTGGTGAAGGAAGGATACTGCTCAGGGTTAGGGTCATACCTGTCTGGGCTACATAATCAGAGAGCTCCTCTGTCTCTTTTCATGTAGTCCAGGGAGGTACGTCTCGGGTCGTTCACACCAGCATGGACAATGACTGTGTCATATTTGTACTTGCCGTGGAGTGACCCGAGTGCTTGTGTTATGTGGCGGATTCTAGCGCCCGATAGGCAGCTTACTGTGACCCTCTCCTTGTTCAGCCTGGTGAGTGGGACGTCAGTGTGTCTGACTATGGAGTCACCTATGACAAGTATGTTTGGTGTTGTATTTGGCTTTAAGGGCTGTGACTGCTTTGCACTCTGCTTTTGTGGTTTGTGTTACTTGTGGGGTGTCTTGAGGTAGCAGTTGTTTGGGTGTCTGCTTTGGAGGCCTCTGCTGTTTAGGTAAACTTTTACTCAGAGCCTCCGAGTATGTCTTTGTGTGTTTGTGTTTGATTCAGTGGTGTGGTAGCATTATGTGAGGCTGGTTTTGTGGTGTGTGTAGTTGCCTTCTCCTCCTGTCTGGTCTTGCCAGTCCTGAGTTGAGAGAGCTCAGCCTCCAGTTTGGCTAAATAGCTGCATCTCTCGCAAGTATTTGTGTTATGTGGGAGGAGGAGAGGGTTGTCTGTGTACATGAGGCAGTTATAATATTGCCTCAAGATTCCCAGATTCACCAGCTGGACCGGAGAGGAGATTGACAACTGACCTTTGGACATGCTAGAATAATATTGGGAATTCCTTAATAATTGAAAACAAGGGCCAGTGGGGAGTGAGGGTGTAGTGCTTTTAATTTTTAGTGCTGACTTATATAATTGCTTTAGTGAGCAAGTGCCAGGTAACTTGAGTGCAATGTGTTACAAGTAACTAAATGCAAAAACGACAAACAGTAACTTTCTTTCAAGTGAAACAAGGAAATAAGTACAGTAAGCAATGCAGATATCACTAGTGATCCACAGAAGTGCCGAGAAGCCGCGTATTAGGTGGAATTAGCTTCCAGGGAAATAACAAGCAAACAACAAGCATATAAACAAAGCTAGATTCAGCAGGCCTGGATCTAGTCTATGGTAGAGCAAACAAGGTGTACCGATTTCAGTAAGATACAGTTCAAATATTCAGGCACTATAAACCTTTAACCAGAAATTCCCAGCTCAGAAGGGCAGAGTCCAGCCTCTTCTCCCACAAGAGTGCAGACCACGAACCTTCTTAATGTAAAATAACTGGCCTGAAGCCCAAGTGCCTAAACCAGAACTAATACACTTGGACACTGGGCTCTCAATCAGCAGTTCCCAACTTAGAAGGATGAAAGCTACCTGTCCTGCCACCACAGTGCTTGCCACAAACCTTCCTAATGTAAAACAACTGGTCTGAAGCCCAAGTGCTTAATCCAAAAGGCTTAGAATGATAGCTACACTGTAATCAAGTTACAACCAAGCAGTAATAAATACAATTGAATACTTTAGAGAATGTCTGGATTAGTGCTCAAGTTACACAAACAACGCTAGATCCAGCAGGCTCGAATCCAGTCTATGCCACAGCAAACAAGGCGCACCAACTTCAGTAAAGCAGTTCAGATATGCATGCACTATAAGCCTTTAACCAGAAATTCCCAGCTCAGAAGGGCAGAGTCCAGCCTCTCCTCCCACAAGAGTGCAGACCACGAACCCTCTTAATGTAAAATAACTGGCCTGAAAGCCCAAGTGCTTAAACCAGAATTAATACACTTTTAGAATAACAGACACTGAGCCCTCAATCAGCAGTTCCCAACCTAGAAGGATGGAAGCTACCTGTTCTGCCACAACAGTGCAGACCACAAACCCTCTCAGTGCAAAACAACTGGTCCGAAGCTCAAGTGTTTAAACCAAAAGGCTTAGAATGAGTTACACCAAGCAGTAATAAATACAATTGAGTATTTTTAAGATGATGCAAAAGTAAAATGAAGTAGGTAGAAACACAAGTACAGTAAAAGCAGATGAAAATTTTTTTTTTTTTTTTTTTTTTTTTATCTGAACAAGTGCTGAGATCAAAGAAACAGATTTGAGAGCTGAAACTAGAAAACTGGCTAGTTATAAGGAAAAAAAATACAAGCTAGAAGGCTTCCCTCAAACACAGAAGGGCTTGGGGGCTCAGAAGCCTACAAATAGTCTATACCACTTAACAGGAAAGGCAGGAAATGAGCTTAATTTTTTTTGTCAGTTTCCCAGATGCTCTCTTTGTACACAGTAGGAGTGCCTGAAATCAGAATATGATCTCACTGCACTCAGTTGAGTGAGCAAATGATATGAGCCCAGAGGTAGGCTGAGGGGCGGGCAGTTTCAAGGCCACAGATTAACACCAAGACAAAACCAGGGTGGGTGGGAATAACTGAAGAGCAGAAAAACTGCCAGCTCAGTTAAAATTCCTTCAACACAGTTTAAATCAAATTAAATACTGTATTTTTTTTTTTTTTTTTTTTAAAGTGCAGATAAAGGTACTTAAATTCTCTTATATGTCCAGTTGAATATAACCAAGTTGTTAGCCAGCCAAAGCTGAGGTTTTTAAGCAGAAAATAAATTTCACAATGCACCACTTAACTAGGCAAGGACAGGAAATCAAGAATGTGGCTACCCCCACACCTGTAATTACTAGCAAATAACAAAATTCAGCAAACACTAGCTTCTGTTCAAGTTACTAAAGAGCAGAAGAGCAGAAAAACTGCCAGCTCAGTTAAAATTCCTTCAACACAGTTTAAATCAAATTAAATACTGTATTTTTTTTTTTAAAGTGCAGATAAAGGTACTTAAATTCTCTTATATGTCCAGTTGAATATAACCAAGTTGTTAGCCAGCCAAAGCTGAGGTTTTTAAGCAGAAAATAAATTTCACAATGCACCACTTAACTAGGCAAGGACAGGAAATCAAAGAATGTGGCTACCCCCACACCTGTAATTACTAGCAAATAACAAAATTCAGCAAACACTAGCTTCTGTTCAAGTTACTAAAGAGCAGAAGAGCAGAAAAACTGCCAGCTCAGTTAAAATTCCTTCAACACAGTTTAAATCAAATTAAATACTGTATTTTTTTTTTTTTTTAAAGTGCAGATAAAGGTACTTAAATTCTCTTATACGTCCAGTTGAATATAACCAAGTTGTTAGCCGGCCAAAGCTGAGGTTTTTAAGCCTTGTTACTCCAGTCTGACTGATGCTTACCAAACTACTTATTGGATCCGATGCAGCCCTTACTAGTACACCCATCTTCAAGTTTCTTTTAAGATGTCTTCCCTCCCATAATCTCCTGGGCCTCTCTCGCTCCCCAGATCTTGGTTGCTACCTTTAGCATTTGGATGAATTGTTTTGACTGCAGCTAATTACTCTCAAACAGGAGGCATGGC
The DNA here is from genome assembly GCF_019279795.1 of Protopterus annectens. Lineage (NCBI taxonomy): Eukaryota > Metazoa > Chordata > Ceratodontiformes > Protopteridae > Protopterus > Protopterus annectens. Next base: position 71,861,101 of record NC_056734.1, read on the forward strand.
AGGAGTTTGTTAAATATTCAGCCTTAATTCAAAAGTTTTGGCTGCTGTATAGGAGCTCCTTTGAAATTCTTCACTTAAAAGTTGTTCTGTTGAATTCATTTTTGTATAGCTTAATTTTCTCTTACCTCCTGCATAGTTCAATCAATAGGCCTAATGACTTCTTGATTAAATATAGTGTGGATATATATATGCATGTTATCCAAAGCAGTAAATTTCCTGTTCTACAGTTGTGATATTTTCTGATGTTAGTGTTGCCAGTAGATCTTTTGTAGCTCTAGTTTTATGTTGTTGACTGTTTTATTAATTAAACTGTTATATTGCTCAGGGGATATTTCTGAGCTGTGTTTTGTTAACAGTGCTACTTTTGTTATTGACTAACGGGATAAAGCTAAAAAATGCTCTCAGGAAGCATGCCAAGTGTAGCCACAAGTTCCTGCCCCAAAACACCAAGGATCTCTGGATGGTGGGCCCGGGACTTGGCCTGGAACACCTGACTATAGAATATGTTGTATGTAAGGCCTTTTGGTCCAGATCATTAGCTGAACATTGAAACAAGCGGATTTTGAAAACATTGCTTTCCCCAGACCTTTCTGACAAACACAGAAAGGAAAAGGAAAAAGCAAGTAAAAAAGGTAAGGGAACCTCACCTCAAGGACCAAAAGTCCAGTGCTGCTGGCCTTTCCTCGTTCAACCCCAAAGATACACAGGATGGCTCCAGGCCCTTCAGCTTTGGCAGCAAAAGATCCTTCATCTTGGATGACTCTGCCTTTAGAGCCAATCACTGTCATCTCGGACAAGTCCTTGAAGCTTACCATCAGTACACATCCCTCAGACAGGGAATTTTGTAACTAGACCATCTTCCATTTCTTTACTGTACTCAGGTTGGTCTTTCAGGAGCACCAGTGATGTGAATTGAGACTGCATAAGGAGAGACTCTCTAAAATCCGTATTGAAATGGGTGTTACCACATCCCTTTTTGTTTCTAGGGCAGTTTGGGCTGGCCCTTAATCTCTTCTACTTGGTCCTTCTAGGTTTCGGCAGTGGCAGGTTCTGAGTGGAGGCATCACCCAGAGCCTGTATTTCCAGAGTTGACTTTGAGATGCTTACCTTTGCATCATATCTTTCCCATATGATTTATTCAATGCAGAGACATTCAGCACTGACAGAGTCTTGAGGCCCAAGTGCTTGACGCCAGGTCTTCATATTTGTCTTTGGCACCAACACATTTGGTGCCTTTTTCAGTGTGGGAGACCTCAGCCCTTGATATATCGGCACTGATCTCTTCCTTCAAGCCCTCTGGATTGTCAATGTGTAGGGGATGCCTTCCTTGAGACTGCTTACGTTTACTTCATCGGGGACTGATGAGATGCTGGGTCAAACCTCTCCTTTACCAGTGGATCTTGGGTCAGTATTCAAGGTTATGGAGAAGGATGATTGTTTCTTCACTGAGAACATCAAGGCAGCTCCTATACTGCTAGCTCCACCCCCCCCCCTCCTGAAACCCTAAAATCTGTACCTCAGCTCCTTTATCAGTTGTCCCAAGGTCAGAGCAGATACAGTAGCCTCAAGTAATCTGCACAGGATTCTCTTCATCATCTGAATAGTCATACTCCATCCCACCAGATGTTCCTAGGAAGAGGACATGCAAAAGGAGATGTATAGACTCTCCTACAGATTCCCTCACCTCTGCACCAACTTGGATAATTGAGAGGGTTCCCCAGGAGGTTGCCACATTTGGCAAAATCCTAAAATTGATGAGACAGAGTGGGTCCTGGCCAATAGACTCCCCTCGTCAGGATGAGGAGTTGTTACTTGAGGCTTTTCACTCTGCACCATTTATGTCCTGGATGGTCCCCGTTGCTGACAGTGTAATTGATTTGGCAAACAGGAGGCATGGCAGGAGCCTGATTCCTCTAAAATCATCCTGAGAAAATGTTGACAAAATTCTCCATCCCCTAAGGATAGGCAGCAGTGGTCAAAGGAACCTTGTGCGTACTCCTTAATTGTAGCTGTCCAAAACAGATGTCCATCCACTCAGCAAGAAGTCTTTGGCAATAGATGGGAGTGAGGAATCATACTTGCCATCACACAGGACTCTAGAATGAGAGAGAATATCAGGAGACTTTATAGTACCCTTTGCCATTCACCATGGTATGAAACCCAACCGCTTCCAGAAGTTCCACCCCACTAACAAAAAGCAGCTGGAAGAGAAAGTCTACCTCTGTTTGAAAAAAACAACATCCAAGAGGTGCCACCAGACCACAGAGGGTCTGGAGTCTGTTCAAGTCTTTTCAGTGCCAAAAACAAGGACCTAATGCCCATTCTTGACCTTGGTGACCTAAACCTTTACATTCAAAAGATCCCTTTCAGAATTGTTCCGGTGCAGTCAATTTTACCGTGACTAAAAGGAACCATTTGAATGAGCTATGTAAATTTCCAGGATGCCTACTTACAAATTAGGATTTTAAAGGTATCCAGGAGATTTCTGAGCTTCCAGCTAGGAAGCCAGTCATTATCAATTCAAAGCTCTGCCCTTCAGTCTAACCACCACTCCCCCCCCATCCAGAGGGTGTTTGTCATGTTACATGGCTGTAGTCACAGTGCATCTGCAACTCGGAGGAATCCAAGCATTCCCTTACTTGAATGATTGGCTCCTTGCTGCTATATGACCAGGGGAGTCTGTAGTCAAAGCCAGAGACTGCTTGCTACAACTTTTCCTATCCTTTGGTATCTCTGCAAACTATGAAAAATTCAGTCTATATCCAGAGCAGTCCATACTTTTTATTATATTCCTTCTAGGTACAATTGGAAGTGGAGGCAGCCTTCCTTCAGAAAGATTTCAGATCCTCAGAGCCTCTAACCAACATCTCTTGGCCCACCCTTTTCCACCAGCAGTCTTGGTACTTTGGGTACTAGGTCTTATGACTTCCACTGTACTCATGGATTCCCATGCATGCTATTACATGAGCATTCTGCAGTGGCTATTCTAGAGTCCAATGGTCCCAGATAGCAGACCATTCTGTTACTCCAGTAATTCTAACTCAGTTGTGCAGGGCTCATTTAAAATGATGTTTCACCTTACAATAGGATCTAAGCAGGGAGACTTTCTTCATCTTCCAGTGGCAGCAATCACCACCACCTTATGGGTAGGGGGATTTTCAGTGGGTGTATATTCCATGCAGTGTGGAATCAGAAAGCAGTAAATCTTCACATAAATATCCTGGGGATGAGACTGGTCCCCCTCCATCACTGCATGAATTTCAGGACCTTCTCCCTCAGAGTTATTTCCAGTCAGACAACATGTCAATAGTATGGTATTTGAACAAAGAACCACCAAATCTTTACCCCATGTATTGAGAGGCCATGAGGGTCTGACAATGGGTGGTTGCTTTGCAGCATTTTCCAGGGAAAGAGAACTGACTTGTATGCTCAACAGAACTATTTTAATACCTCATGAGTAGTCTGAGTCCAGTGGTAGCTCATCAAATGTTTTAATCACTGGAGCTTGCTTTGCTGCAATCTTTGCTTCCCCCACAGGCACTAATGTGGCAGCTACTTTGAACTTCTGGAGGAATCAATGCAATCACCAAGGGACACTGATGTCAAGAGAGTGGCCTGCTGGTCTCCTCTATGCCTTTTCACCTCTGCCATTCATAGACTGATGCTACATAAAGCAGTTGCATATAAAGCCAAGGTGATTCTCATTGCTGCATGCTGGCCATGACAAATAGTTTCCCTTTCTCGGGCCTCTTGAAGCGCTCATGGCTTCAAGGTCTCCACCCAGATGATCTCCATCACCCATCTGGTCAGCCTCTCCTGAACTCGTTCAACCTGATGTTAACTACTTGGTTTCTCTAGTTCTTTTAATGGCCAACAACACATTATCGCAGATTGCATGTAGCATTATTTCTGCACCTCAAAAGGAATAAACTCTTTTTAAGGTGCACAGAAGTACATGGAAGCACTCTGTTCTGGAGATACTACACTTTCTTTCAACATTATTTGATGAAGAATCACAACCAGCTTCTATTTCAAATTTCTGTGACAACATCAGTACTGTTGCCATTGCTTTTCACAAGCTGTGCAAGGCTTTTCCGAATGGAACCTTTCTTCTTCGCCCTCCTGTTAAAGTTGCCGTTTCATCTTGGAACCTCAGTTTTGTAGTGGAAGACTTGTGTAGAAACCAGTGTGCACCCTTTTCACAGGTAAAATTCCTATCCTGGAAGAACCTCTTGCTAGCAGCAATGTCTTCCAAATCAATCATAGAATTATAAGCCCTGGTCTCCTGCCCTCCATATTTACTTTTCCATAAAGGTAGTTTGTTTCAGGACTAATCCTTTTGTCACCAAGAATGCTACAGAGGTTTTTTTTGAACCAGTCCATACATCTCCCTGTTTTCTTACGGAAGCATTCTAACCAGGGGAAGAGTATATTCTTCATATGTTAGGCGTTCATAAACCACTCAGATTCTGTCTTCGCAGGACCAATGCATACAGAAAGGATAAAGCAGTTCATCGCCTTCTAGCCTTACATACTAGGACAAAAGTATTTACAGTAACCCTTTCTAGATAGCTGTCTGGTTGTGTTTCATTTGCATATAACAAAATAAACCTCTGCAAAGTTATCTAAAGTTACATTCCACAAGATCGCTCTCAAGCTCCACAGCCTTTATCAGGAGTTCGAGTTGATGAAATCTGTGGTTTAACAACTTGGTCTACATTGCACACATTTGCCAAACACTTAGTTGGATCTATTATCCAGATCTGTGCCCGCCACTAGGGCAATAATCCTGAATGTTATCTTGTTATAGAAGCATGCGTAGTTTTGAGTAGCTTGGGATTCTGATCCATCAATCGGACAGACAGGAAAGATAAAAAATTATGTACTTTATACACTGGATCCTTTCATGTTACTCCATCCAATGTGACATTCTTCCCTCTGTTCCTCTTCCAAATTGTCAGTCTACTAAGGCCCTGGTAGACCATGAAAGTTGTTCTCCCCATCTCTCCCACACTCCTCTAGCAGTAATGGCCTTCCATTATTAGTCTGCAAATTCTATCTGAGAAGTAGACCCAGAGTATTATGGTAGGGTAAATATCTTGAGCTCGGGGCTGGAAGTATTGGCACTGTGGATTGGATCTGACAAGTGTCTCGGTACCCATTAGCCATATTGGACAGACTAGGATGAAAGGATTCATCACAACAGTAAGAACATTGCTTCCATTTTTTCCTGTGAGAAAACAAACCATTTCCCAATGGATGTTTCTTGTCGTATCGTTTTATTGCATTTTTCATAGAAAATCCCTCCAAAGTCAGATAAAAGCTCATTTTGCTAAAGCTATTGCCTCTTCAGAATCCTTTCTCAAGTGTCTGAACATAAGAATTATTTTTTTTTCTTAGACCATTAGCCTCACACACTTAGGAAAAAGAAAACTTTGTGGAACTCCATGGTCATGCATTCCTTATGTACCAGCAAGTCATCTTGTTCTTAGGTCATGGATCAGACATACAGCACAAGAGGGAGGAGCCTAAGCTTTGCTATACTGCCTGGAAGTACTGTATGCTTGACAGGGTACTTCCCCATTAGTAAGCAGTACTGCAGCTGTAATCTATTCAGGCATCTATGGTTATGGTAAGTTCTAACACAACTTTACTTTTTCAAAGATTTTCTGTTAGAGTGCCTTACTCACTTGTACTTTTAATTTGTACTGTAAATATGTGACCTTAATTGTGCCTTTTGTTTTATAGATATTTTTCTTAATTATAACCTAGGAAGGCACTCACAGATCTTTCCTTGCCCACAGGTGAATTCAGTGATGGTTCAAACGAAGCTGGGGGGTTGTACCAGGTTCTGGAAATGCCATATGAAGGGGATGAGATGAGTATGATGATTGTCCTTCCAAGGCAGGAGGTGCCATTAGCTACTTTAGAACCGCTTATTAAATCACAGTTGATGGAAGAATGGGCTGCCACTGTAAGGAAGCAAAAGGTTGAAGTTTATTTGCCAAGGTAAGAAATGTGTACCACATGTGATGCTTAATTAAGTACCTGCTGAAGAAGGGAAGAGACTTGTGAAGTCAGAAGTTTGGGGAAAGCAAATGATTGTAACTTAGGGAATGATTCACTTAAGCTGGGATAAAATTTTAATTTCCTAGACATTGTAAAAGCAATTACTAGAAAATGCAAATATGATCTAAACCAACCATAAATGAAGTATTGAATATTGTAAAGATGATGAAGAAAATGGAGATGGGATCGTTTGAAAAGGGAAGGCACCAATCACATAAAATAAACTGAATTTCTGGGAAAAGTACATGCAGAATAATGCTCGGGAGGAAGAGTGAAATTTAAGAGAAGGTAGGACTTGAGCAACTTATATGTTGTAGTGAATGATTATTAAGAAAAAAATGTGTATATGTATCGTACATTAATGAACTAAGTTTACAGTGGTTTGTTTTCTTTTCTATTGATGAAAAGAACACACTGTGAACAAGCACCAACACTTCACTCCGCTCGATGAATAAATAAATGTAAAAAGCTGTTCTTATTCACTTCAATACCAAAACAAAATAAAATTAAGCGCTTTTCGTTTGAGAAATCTCCAAACTTCTTCAGATGTAGAGCAAGAACAAAAACAGTCAGCCCAGCAAAAATCTACTCTATATCATGAAGAGTTAATTGAGGATCACAGCTTTCATTTAAAATTACACTTCACAGTTGCATTGTTTTGCTAACAAGACCAAAATAAACCTAAAAACTTCAAGACTTTACAAACATCATGACACAATAGAAATTATTACTTTTGCCAAGAATAAATATAAATATATGTGCATATGTAATAAAACTAACACCCATCCCTGACCTAATTACTATGCAGTATTATGAAAACATAATCTATACAAAACAAGGTATATAAAAGCATAATATAAAAAATTAATTCATGACTTCATTAAAATCGCTTAATTTTATTATGTTTTGGTATTAAAGTGAATAAGAACAGCTTTTTACATTTATTTCTTCGAGCTGAGTGGAGTGTTGGTGCTTGTTCACAGTGTGTTCTTTTCTTCAGTTTTTCATTTCAGTTCATTTTCTACTTGGAGTATGGCAACAGGCAACTCACACAACACCAGCACCGGTGATGCATTGGTTCAAAGTGAAACAACGGAAACAGGAAATTTAACTCAACTTCTTGAGTTAATGAATACCAGACTAGAGAGTTTAACTGCTAGAGTTGAACAACTCTCACAGTCCAGCAGGGGAGACATGGAAGGTCTTAATGCCACTGGTCTGACCAGAACTTCAGCTGGACATCCAGGGGCTTTTATCCAACCTCAAGTGACACCCAGCCAACGCACAAAAGGAGCAGCAGTGAGTAATGTTCCTTAGATCGATCTGCAAGGGCAGCAGTTTTCGCCCAGACATACCCACTTGGTTCCAGGGCTTATGGGCACACAGGATGTTACAAATTGGCTTAGAGACTAAATTGATTTGGAAGATCAACGGAGGCAAATGGACACTGTGGAGCCGGCCAGTAACCATGCGAGTATTGGTGATAAACTGAAACTGTTTGACGTCAAGTTAGTAAAGAAGCTCCAGTTTTGACAAATGCTTGAAAGATAGCATAGTGCCGAAAGGCTTGAGATACTGGCAGTTTCCAACAGGCTTGATTCCTGGGTCACTGTTTTATAAGGAACTGATTGATTTATTCAACAACCAGGGGCTGGATTTACTTAGGCTTATGTCTAAGCATTACCAGTTGCAAATCAGTACTCTGGCAGGAGAAGGTATGGAACTTGAAAAGGACATCAAGTCGGACACTATTTTTGACAGTTACCGATTTGATTATGATCACATTTTTACCAGCATAGCACAACAGCTGGAAAGGCTCAAGTCCACAAAGATCAAGAAACTTCAAAGGGACTTAAAAGCCTATGCTGAAGCGAAAGCTTTTCCTGAGCCTGCAACCTCCCAGGTCTCTGCAGAAATATATAATAAACATAACCAGAGACCAAGCATGAATCAAAACAGTTACCAGAGACCAAGCATGAATCAAAACAGTTATGTTGATGGACAAGACCAGCAGGAGTCTGAAACTAGTACATTTGGTGAACAACATAACACTCGTAGTGCTAACTTTATAAATACACATTCTGGTTTGGGGAATGTACAAGATACTTTTGATAGAAATGAGAGCAATTTTCACAATAACCAACCACAAAAGTTTCAAAAAAACGTCCAGGGGGGAGGGGGAGAAAATGGAACTCTAATTCAATGCAGTAAAGGAAGGGTGTACAATACATGCAGCAACAAGAGATCTTGGGTTCAGAAGTGGACAACCCAGCAGTGATGGAAGCAGTTCATCAATGTAAGACAATTGTAAATAAGAAAGGTGATTTTAAAGTGTTTAATTACACTGAGTATCCTATTGATGAACAACTAGTGGAACTTTTTGCAAAAGGAATGACATTTGTACCTACGAACAAAAGTAATTTATCTGAATTATTGATTGATTTCAGGTTATTTACTGGAAAATTAAATTTAACAGTCCTATTGGGTAATTCTGCTTATAGTAATCAAGAATTAAGAGTTTCTAGCACTTTAAACCCTCCTGTTAATCCCTTAGTTGGTATGTTTGAATTATGTGAACTTGAACTTCGAAAGTTGGTCTGTCACAGTAAAAAAAATGTTTGTAACCCTATTATTTCTTTCGAAGAAATGCAGTTGTTTTCCAATTTTTGGAGCCTTCCTATTCGCATCATGCAACCGGATAAAGGGGGTACTGGTTGTCATGGACATACTACATTATAACAACAAAATCAATCAGTTATTAGAGAAGAATACTTATGTGGAGGTCAGTTTAAACAAAATGAATATAGCTTATAACAGGATCAAAATGTTTATTAATGATTTATTTATTGATGGTTTAACTGACATTAATCTTAATCATTATTTGTCCATGCCAGCACCCAGGATTCCCTTACTTTTTGGCGTTCCCAAGATCCACAAGGGGACCTCGGATCCACCTATGCGCCCACTCGTGGACGCCAGGCAATCCATTACCTATCCATGTGCTAAAGTAGTGGATTCCATCCTTAAGAAATTTGTCAGCAAGGAGACCCAGATTTGCCGGGATTCATGGTCCTTTTTGGAACAAATTAATGCCTTGGCGTACAAAGAGGAAAATCTCCTAACAGTGGATGTTTGCGATCTCTATTCATCCATCCCCCAGGATATAGGTACAGAATGGGTACTGGAATTTATCAGGTCTAGGGGAGCTACAGAAAATGAGTTGCGTCTTATTGAGGACCTTTTGGGGATCATCTTGAAAAACAATTACATTCTGTTTAATGACAAGTTTTGCCTCCAAAGGATAGGAGTGGCAATGGGGGTCCCCTTGTGGAGCCAGTTTTGCGAATTTGGTTATGGCCTCTTGGGAATCAAATTATGTATTTACTAGTCAATGGATGAAAAACATTGTTTTTATACTAGATTCCTGGACGATATTTTTATGATTATTGATGGTGATATGACCTTGGCTACCAATATCGTTGATTTTTTCAACAGTTCAGTTGAGTTTCTGAGGTTTACAAGGATTATCAGGAATCTTCAGTCCATTACTTGGATGTAGAATTTACAAAAAATATTCAGAAATCAAACTACACTGCAGAGATTTATAGAAAGAGTACTTATTCAAACTCTTTTTTGCATTTCTCTAGTGCACATCCTTTACAACAGAAAAAAAATCTGTTAAGGGACAATTGGTTTGAGCAGCTGGGATGGTTTCTGGTAAAGTTGACTTTCAACAGGAATGTTTAAATCTCAGGAATATGTTCCTTAACCGGGGTTAACCTTCCAAATTTTTGGTTGGTATTATAAATAAGTCCAGTTAAAGACCCAAGGTGTATACAAGCCTATTTTGAGCAACTGTCTTATAAATGAATCATTTAATATAGGCACCTTGAGTCCTCCCCTTACAGATGTGGTCAGTGAACTAGGGGAAGGAAGGAATCCGAACAGGACCTTCTCAATTTCATTTGTTTTTACATACAGCCCTGAGGCTGAGGAGAATTAGGTCAATAGTTAAAAAATACTGGCATCTCTTCTCAGTGGATAAAGGAGATCTCTGCTAAATTGGGGGCATCTCCGACTATTACATATAGGAAGGGACAGAACCTAAAGAAGTTGATGGAAACTCCCATAAAACCATCCAATAGGCACGTAGGAATGTATAGATGTGATGCATGCAGATATTATATTTATATTGAAACAGGTGAAAAATTTCAAGTAAGGAACTACAATTTTTATACTAAGGGCAAGTTCAATTGTAATTCCAGTTCAGTGGTATACCTTGCACAGTGCAATGCCTGTCCGGCTTTCTATGTCGGTAAAACCGATCATAGATTGCGTGACAGGATTTACGAGCACATCTATGCTATTGGTAAACAAAAAATGGATAATGCTCTAGCTAGGCACTGTAAAGATAACCACGGCCATGGTTTTAAATTTAGAGTCATAACACAGGTAGCTGCACATGAGAATGTGAGGTATTTAGATAGTAACATTGTTAAGTTACACCTCGAAGAACATGAATTGAAATGGCAGTTGTTACTAAACTCCTGTGCCCCCCCAGGTATCAATGAAATTTATTCTTTAGCAAGTATATTAAAATTAAAAAGCTTGCTTAGGTAAAAATGTTTTAGGTAATTTCCTAGGTATTTTTACATGCTATTTGCTTGGATGGTTGGTTATTTGTTTTATTTTATTGACAAAGTATTAATATGATTATAATGAAGTCATGAATTAATTTTTTATATTATGCTTTTATATACCTTGTTTTGTATAGATTGTTTTCATAATACTGCATAGTAATTAGGTCAGGGATGGGTGTTAGTTTTATTACATATGCACATATATTTATATTTATTCTTAGCGAAAGTAATAATTTCTATTGTGTCATGATGTTTGTAAAGTCTTCAAGTTTTTAGGTTCATTTTGGTCTTGTTAGCAAAACAATGCAATTGTGAAGTGTAATTTTAAATGAGTGCTGTGAGCCACTTGCCGGCAATTAATCAATTAACTCTTCACGATATAGAGTGGATTTTTGCTGGGCTGACTGTTTTTGTTCTTGCTCTACAAAAAGCACTTAATTTTATTTTGTTTTGGTATTAAAGTGACTAAGAACAGCACTAAGAACAGCTTTTTACATTTATTTCTTCATCGAGCGGAATGAAGTGTTGGTGTTTCACAGTGTGTTCTTTTCTTCAGTTTTTAGTTTGTCAGTTCTTTTCTATTGATGTTTATACCCATATCATTGTCCAAACTGTGAAGTTAGTAAAGGTATTTAAAAAATTCTTCCAAGTAGCAGCTCTGGATCCTGAGAAGTTATTTTATTTTACTGTGAGAAGTCTAGAAGCAGCTACCATTGCAAGATCTTAAATCCAGCTAGGCACTGGTTATGTTGTGACAGCTTTTCTGTGCAACACAGTGCAGCAGACAATTCTTCTGATATGTGCCTTCTTAAATGCACAAGGGATCACCCACTACACCTCCTTTGATTCCTCCACCAGCTAGGTCATGTTTTTTCATTTAGGTCCAACTCCTGATCCTTTAAAAACTTGTAGCAGTGTATAGTACTATACTGACATTCAGCAACTGGAGGCGCAGTCAGATTATCCACTTTCTCTGTTTTGCTACAGTGTGAGGTGTAAGCATCAGTGTACTAAACAAAGCCCCGATCTTTAGAGTTTTCTTTCCTCACACAGGTTTGATACTGTGGTTGTCAGTAACAGTAGGCTCAAACCCAGTATCTTGTGTACAAATAGTACTACTGTTCACCACTTTTGGACAGAAAATGTTACCGGGATAGTAGGAAGGTACTCATCACAAAAGGGCTACATTGTCTTGTAGACTCCTTGCTCAATAAGATCAGCAAAGATCACTGTGTGCACCTGCTATAACCAAACCACCTCAGACTTACAATTGGAGGATTTTACTTGCCCCTACCCATTAGTACTGAACAAACTGTTGAATCTGTAACTAGCCATATCAAATCCCATTACTGCATCTTACTGAGCTTCTGTATGATTTGCTTGTCTACTTAACACCCAGCAATCATTCAGTATCTGTCTCTTGAGGTACTCAGTCCATAAGTAGTCAAGTCTTTCACAAGACATAAACCCATAAAAAAGCTGCTTTGCACTATGTTATCATTTGTGTTCCATCCATACTGTGATCCAGCCAGTTTCTCAGTAACACTAAGCAACTTTTTATCTTGTTTTATGTATCTTTGTTGCAAAGGTGGCTACATTTCCTGGATTTTTCTCTCCTGTAGTCACATCCAGTATTATCCCTAATTAGCTACATCTTGTTACATGTCCGTGCTCAGCAGTGGCAGAGCAATGAAAGCACTTCTGTATAGTCTTCCAAGATTGCTCCTGTTTACTAGCCCGACTGTGAGTTCAGTATCAACCTGCGCCTTAGTTCATCCTGCAAATAATATGCTTTCTTAAGCCGCACAGCAGTGCGTGGGCCATTAACATAGCTGCCGGTTTCTAGGGAGGCTGGCAATCGTGCACTGTTCTTTAAACTAACTGTACAGTTTGGTATAGCAAAGTTAAATCTGCCCTTTCAGGGGAAGTTCTTCAAAATCTCAAACTTCTGGTGAGAAATAAGTTTTCTTAATGGCCACTCAAGAGCTTTCATCTCCATTCCGTTATTTTCTAACATTTCAGCAATTTGTTATTTTGTTCAGTTTACCAAGACTTATTTCCATGTACCTTTTCACTACTAATCTGTTCACAAGCACTTTTTTTAACATACTTTTACATTTTTTTCTGTCTTCTGTCTACAGCTCCTTACCTCCTTTCTTTCCTCCTTAAACTAAGCAATCTGTATAATAACAGCAAACTCCTCAATTCCATTATTTCACTTTAACTAAATGCTAAATTTTTATACCAAAAATTCTTCACTGTCCGTACTATTAGCCTATATTTGATCCTGTTGACTCCTCAAGCAAGTTTCTCAGTTTGAAAACATTCAGTGTTCTTCACTGTGGGAGTGTCCCATCTCATCTAAGGTAGTTTGGGTAACCACAGAGAAATCGAAAGCAGTTCACAGAAACCACTTTTGTCAACAGTAGAGGTTGCTGTTTTTCTGTTTTGAGTTGTTTGCATTCACAGAAACTACCTGCAATGAATCGACATGAACCCCCTTCATTAGATCACTGCTGCATTAACCTTTACAGTATGGGACATATCCTGCCAAGGACACCACACGTCCAGCCAGTCAGAAAATCTTCAAGTTTCTTCCTTGTGTGCCATATATCCTCACTTAACAAGAGAGGTCATGTTTGGATAAGAGGAACATACAGAATTGTCAAAACTCAAAACTTTCCTGCCATTGGTATGCTCATGCAGGCTGTCAACTTTGCATTTCAAAGTACCATCCATCAGCTTCAGCTACTTAGACTTTAGTCAGATAAGTACCTTGTTTTGGACTCTTCCTTTTTGTCTAAAGACTTCTGTAGAATCATTGCTTATGTCTGCCAGAAAGGGCAAATGTAGTTGCAGTCAGCAAATTCTATATAAATTCTCTTATTTTGGTTATGCCTTTTGTCTAGGTAAAGGACACAATGTTGGATCATGTCTTATTTCCCCTTCCTTCCCCCAAAAAACAGGAGTAGACTAAATACCCTGTGTGCGTCTCTTGAAAACAGATGTTTGAGGGACCTGGCACATCTACCACTTTGACTAATTCCCCATAGGTGGACCCCCCCCCCCCACACCTCCATCCCAAGCTCAAGGAAAAGCATTTGTTGAGAAAGAATTGTAGAATTCATACATCCACCTCTCTCATGTGGTCTATGGCCAACAGTTCTGCTGAAGCACTTATACAGCTCTTGGACTGTACGTGTTTTTCTGGCATGACCCCTTAGGAGGATGCTTATGGCCCAAGACCTTGCATATCCAAACAGACCACAAATCTGACATTGTCAACCAGGAAGGAAAAAAAACATGCATTATGCTGTCTGAGAGTGAAGGGAGGTATACATCAGGCCGTGTTGAGGGAAGACTTCAGTGGGTCGCAAGTGAATTTTTAGTCTATGGCTTCTACACCAAAGACCATACACCTGGGCATTCCTAAAAAGCATTTTCAGTCTATGGCTTTTTCTTCTTCTCGTACCTCTTTTTCTCAAAAGGCCTTCTTCCTTCTGTTTCACTCCTGTCGAGAGGAAGTATGTTCCTCCTTCTGAAGAAGACATTTTCAGTCTTACCATGAAGGATTAGATTGTTTCACAGATTGCTTCTACAGTTTTTGAATCTAACCAAGAGGATACCCTTTCTTCATATTCCCAAAATGAGGACATTTTATTTGGTACTACATTCCCAAAAATTAAAGATTTTTTTTTCAAATAGGAAGTTAGCGGTGTCTGATTCCCAAAACGGGTAGTATTACGAACTCCTCAGTGTTGACTCCCCTAAACCTGTGGCTATTCCTCCCGTCTTAAGGGCTTTAAGGATAGCTTCTTCACTGCATCACCACCAGATGTTCATTATTCACACTGTCTCAGTAGCATACGGGTTCTCTGCCTGTACACAAACCTACACCGGAATCTTTCAGAACTCATTATCCCCTCCGCTGACTCTCTGTAATAGGGGATTGGCTAAGCCCCCTTACACCAGGGGAAGCCTTACTCTTGTCACTGAAAATCAGTTATTCAGTCTTTTGTTGGACTAGCACAGTTGAACCGCCTCAGCAACCTGCATTGCTGGATTACAGCTTCCAGACTAAGACAAGATCCCTTTAGGAACTTCCCTTCCTCTTTATTATTATTACACACTTTTGTATGATTTATTTCTATTTTTTTAAAAAATGTTATGTATGTGTGATATTATATATGTGTGTATATATATATATATATATATATATATATATATATATGTGTATATATATATATATATATATATATATATATATATATATATGTATGTATAAATGTGTGTGTGCTTTTATTTTAATACTGTTGCTATTTAAAGGACCACTATGGGCAAATGATGAAGAAAACGTACATTTTTTTATCTTGCCATGATTTACTACACCTCCCAAAGCTGCCTGCAGCAAAATAAGTACTCATTCTTAATTTTATTTTGTTTTTACTCTTGTCTGCCCTCATGGGGGCAGACATCGTGATTCCTTTGGAAAGCTAAATTTGTCCCATAATGCACAGACTGAGAACAAATAGCCCTACCATTTGTTGTCAGACTAGACTTCCATTCATTTACAATGGAACCCTTGAAAAAAACTGCCAAGTTTGCGAGTCTGCAGCTCATGTGTCATTGACTGGTATGCGCTGAGTTTTACAAATGTTCCTACTGATGTACTACACATTCTCTGAAAGAAACTTGCAAAAGTGTCAACAAATTAAGACTTTTCACAAGGAGCAGTTTTGCAAGTTTCAGTTCCTGGCCAGGTTACTCCTCCCATCTCCCCTCCTTCAGTGGGCTACAGTCTCACATTTCCAGCTTTATTAGATTCAACTATTTTGTCAGCATTGCATGACAATAGACATACAAAAAAAAATCACAGTCTGGTGTGCCACTAAATCTGTTCCCTTGTATGTCTCTATGCCTCTTTACTTCTGAATAGCATTTCCCAGGAATAAAAAAAAAAAAAAAAGCAAACGCATCAGTCCAGAGTTTAGGCCAGTCTATCAATTTAAAATGTGCACAGTAAAATATACAACTTATAATGCATTTTGGTTGCTGACATGGTTATCTTTACATAGTTATTCTCTTGTAGTATAACCTGAACTTATGGTATTTAATGATAAATTTTACAACAGTTCTCAGTTTCTTAACAATGACCTCCCAAGCCTCTCTGACCTAGTAATTTTTCTTACTATTGCTTTATCTAGTTTGCCTTAGTTGTATACCTGTAGCATGTCTCTCATCCTCTCAGCAACAGACTCCTGGAGAAAACTTCCAAAGCAGATACTTGTATTGAAAGAGTAGCAGCAGCTGTAGCAGTGAAACTACACTCCAAAACAATGCCCTCAAACCTAGTACTGACAAACACAGGGGAATGAATGTATGTCTGAATCAAGCAGTAATGAAATTGCTAGGGATTTCACTGAGCACAATTTTACTCTTAATCTCTCCATTTCATAATCATGACATTTGCAGCACACTTACAAAGGCACACCTCCACCTTCCACAAACAGTTACCCACACTCACACAACATACCAGTCAAATTTAAGGCTTTTCCCACCTCTCTGTAAAACACTGCTGTAATGGCTTTGGAAAACAAATGAAAATGATTGATGGGTGTTGGTTCAAGACTCCATCCATATCTCTCAACAGTACAGATTTTTGCAGAAAGTCCATATTTTTTGTCTGTTTTTCATAAAATTGCAGTTTTCTGTCAAATCACTGGCAAATCATTGAACACTGAAGTCAGAAAGTTGACAGGCATTTCATTTTCAGACTTC
The DNA here is from genome assembly GCF_019279795.1 of Protopterus annectens. Taxonomy (NCBI): domain Eukaryota; kingdom Metazoa; phylum Chordata; order Ceratodontiformes; family Protopteridae; genus Protopterus; species Protopterus annectens. Next base: position 71,877,588 of record NC_056734.1, read on the forward strand.
ATATCCTTAAGAAAATTCACTCTAATGCAAAGCCTGTTTATCAACTTTCTAAGTTTGTAAGTGCAATATTTATAAATTGTCCCATTTTTAGGCCTTTGTCCCCTATTATTTATGGCCTTGTCCAGATTTCTTGTTCTATAATGTTGAGAGTTATGCTGCCTACTAGAGCCAGTCCACTGCACTTGCACAAGTGTCCCCCTCAGCAGGGCAGCAAGCAGGTATCCGTGCAGATTTGCTTTATATAGTTCTTTTACACCACACACACACACACACACACACACACACACACACACACACACACACACACACAGTCTTGCCCATGTTATTTCTTTTCCTTGGTTTCATTTCTCTTACTTGTAATGTTGATTTGACTCATTTTTTCTCCTGCCTCCCATATCTACCCTAATTACTTCTAACAAATACTTTTTCTCACTCTTTCTCCTCTTCCCCTTCTCCTCCTCTTTATCCACTGTTTGAACTTTTCCACTCTGACAGTTGCTTTATGGGTAAATAATGAACTGTCACCCTTATATCAGCACATTTCAATGCTACATAATGTTGTATTTAGTCTCGTCACACATTTGGTGTTAAGTAGAAGTACATTGTCATCCCCTTTGGTAAAAACTCTGTACCCATGAACTACAACATAGGCAGCAGTATACTTAACACCAAAAGTGTGATAAGGGCCCTTGGGACACAGGTGGACAGTATTCTCTCCTTTGATAATCACATTGCCACAGTAGTCAGGAAATCCTTCTACGTGGTACACCTTATCACAAAAGGCTTCTCATCCAGAAAAAAGAGGTCATTGTTCCCCTCTACTCATCACTCATTAGACCCATTATAGAGTACAATGCCCCTTTTGGTATGTACCTCACAAGACATCTGCAACAACTGGAAAGGCCACAGAAATACCTCACAAAGAGGATTACCGGCCTCAAACAGATGCCCTACACAGACGGTCTCAAAAAACTCCAGCTTTACTCAATCGCATATCGCCTACTCACAGGTGATCCACTGCCTAACATACAAAGCTATGCCAAACCCAGAGCTGTTGGACATGTTCCACTTAAAGAAATCCCAATACTTCCGAACTACATGCTCTAGGGACCTAAACCTTGTCACCACAATAAACAGAACATGCCAGAGGGATAGATTCCTGTCCCAGAGACTTCCCATACTCTGGAATAAACTACCTATCTATCAAACAAAGCTCTTCATTAGCACTCTTCAAGAAAAATCTTGATGATTGGATGGGGAATAGGAAATTCACCCCGGGAGTCACCTCTGTGGCTCTGCTTGACAGTGGCACAGGAAAATAATTTTCTTGGGTGGTAAAAGCCAGGGTACCTTTTTGGCTGGGCTTGTATAGTCCCCAGGGCCGATAGCCTAGTACCTATCTATGAACCTATACATTCCATGGCCTTGCAGACCAAGCTCATCAGGCTAATAGGACGATAGTTCCCGGGATCAGTGGTGGCTCCCCTTTTGTGGAGCGGGATAACTGTTGTGCGCCATTCAGTGGGCACAAAGCCTGATGTGAGGCTATGATTGAACATGGTGCTTAGGTGGGGAGCCAGTTCTGAAGTTCATGTAAAACGCAGCCTGGAATGTTGTCCAGTCCCCCATGTTTTTGGTTTAAGAGGGTAGCTTTTACCTGTGTAGTTGTGATTACAGGGACTCTGCATTCTTCCTGTATAGATATGGGCCATTAAGGGTGTGAGAGGGTGGTAAAGTTAGCACTGAACTTATCTGCCAGAATATTGGCAATATCAGTTGGTTCTGTAATTTTCATACAGTTTTACTGCAACTCTGAGCAGGTCTGGGTGTTACCATTGAGATACTTGACATAGGTATAGAATGCTTTGTGGTCGTCCTTAGAATCAGTGGCGATTTTTATTTTCATAGCTAGCTTTGGATGCTCTTATAAGGGATCTCAGCGTCTTACTGAGGCCGACCAGGGAGCTCCACCACTCATGGAATTTTACTCTCTTTTGCAACAGTTACTTCCTTTTGTTGTACAGTTTGTTTATGGCAGGGGACCACCAGTTTGGCTTCCTTTTTTTGGAGGGTAGCTTCTTGGTTCTGTTTGGGATAGCACAATCCATGCACCCATGTAAGTGCTTAGAGTGCATTTGTGTAGGATTCAGCAGTCGTAACTGTTTTGGCCGTCTGCGTGGGTGTCATGAAGTTCGCCACGTCTGTCTTAAGAAGCATGAAGTTGGCTGTGGAGAAATTTTTTACCATGGTTTCCTTAATGGGGGGTGGGGGCGGGATGTGGATATCTAGGGTGATTAGCTTATGGTCGGATTGGACCAATAAGGAGTTGACTTCGGGTGTGGAACACTGGTCATTCATGTTGGTAATGACTAGGTCTAGGATATTGTTGCCCTTGGTGGGGGTGTGGATAAGTTGATCCAGGGCACTGGAATTTATGAATTCCAGAAAGCGTTGAGCGAATGAGTTGGTACATGAGTAGTTTTCCCAGTTAATGGTGGGGTAGTTGAAATCGCCCATTATTAGGGTGTTTGAACCCTAATATTTTCCAGTATATCAAGAAAAGAGGAGTGGGACATGATGGGGGATCTGTAGCAAGGTACAATTTGGTTTGCAGTTTTGCCCAGAGTTAGTTGCACTTGGATAACCTCGGATGCATTATGCTGAGCAACTAGCCTGGAGGTGTGGATATCCTTAATGAATATGGGCACACCTCCGCCTTTTGTGTTCCGGTCCAGGTTACGTGGCCGAAAGTGTGGTATGAGTTGTAGCCTGGTAGTGCAGGGGTGCTCTTTGGAGTCTTTAACCAGGTCTCCGTCACTGCACAGGTATCGATGTTCTCCATTTTAAGGGAGTGCCTTGAGTGAGTGCATTTTGAGATTTAGACTTCTAGCATTGAGTAGCATTACCCTCAGTTTTTGCTTGCCTGTTCCTGTTACATTTGAAACTTGTCTAAAAAAGGCACTATAGGGACGGCAAGAGCCTTAGCCAGTATCTGGAATCCCATGGTCGACAGGTGCAACAGTCTCTGGCAAAGCATCATGGTCTATCGACCATGTCATCCCAGGCAGACAGATACTGGATCCCCTTAGAATGACACCAGAAGCTTAGCCAATTGTTGAAGTCAATCATTTTGTCCTTGTACTGTGGTATCATTCTGGGCGATGGCAGAATGCTACTCAGGGCTAGGGTCATACCTCCCTGGGCTACAAGATCGGAGAGCTCTTCCATGTCTCTTTACATGTAGTCCAGGGAGGTACGTCTCAGGGTCGTTCACACCAACATGGATAATGACAGAGTCATGTTTGTACTTGTGGAGTGACCTGAGTGCATGGGTTATGTGGCAGATCCTGGCACCTGACAGGCAGCTGACAGTAACCTTCTCCTTGTTTAGCCTGGTAAGTGGGACATCAGTGTGCCTGACCTATGACTAGTGTGTTGGGTATGTTGTTTTGCCTAATATATTATATATGTTCTATATATATATATATATATATATATATATATATATATATATATATATATATATATATATATATATATATATATATCTCTAATATATATATATATATATATATATATATATATATATGTGTGTGTCTAATATCTGAATAAGTGAGTGGGATTTTCATGACAGCATCAAGGAAACATTTTCCTTCCTTCTGTGTTTTTTTTCTTAAGTTTTGGATTTTTCTTGGTATATTGATTGATTTTCTTAGTATATTTTATTTTTTATTTATTTTCCATTTGTTAACCAGGTTAGTCCGACTGGATACAAGATGATCGTTTTCAGCGGATGCTGGGGGAGAAAAGTTCCAGATACATAGTAAACAATTATAAAAAAATAAATACAAATAAAATTATACAAACATGGCTATTTTGTACAAAGAGCATAGAAAATATAAAAGGAGTAAAATCAGAGTTTTACAATTGATGCAGCATACACAGTGGGTTAGAATATTGAGAAACAATTAAACGAGATAATATACAACAAATATACAACTGCTTGAACATAAATTCAAAAAGAAGTTTCCATAGACAAACAGGGTCATAAACTAGAAATCATAACTATATTGATATGATTTATATTGCATTTATCTTGTTTTAATGATGGTATGTGTGTATTATTGTACGTGTCATATGTGCACACATTTGTATTAATCTATGTATTTACAGTATATTGACAGTGCTGGGTCACATCAGAGGCTTGGGAGGTCATTAAGAAACCGAAGTGTTGTAAAGCTTGGCATTGAATACCATAAGTTCAGGTTATGCTATAAGAGAACTATGTAAAGATAACCATGTCAGCAGCCAGAATGCATTATAAACTGAATGTTTTACTGTGCACAATAAGAAATGGATAGATTGGCCCAAAGTATGGACTGATGTGTGCTTTTTTTTTTTTTTATTCCTGGGGAAATGCTATTCAGAAGTGAAGAGACATATAAGGGTACATTTTTAGTGGCACACCAGGCTGTGATTTTTTTTATGTCTATTGTCATGCAAAGCTGACAAAATAGTTGAATTGTCGCCTCACAGTAAGATGTTGTCCTGTTCGATTCTCAGCTAAAGCGTTTTCTGTGTGGAGACGTGCGTGAATGGGCGTACCTTCGTTGAAGGTTGTGCGTTAGGGCTGGCAACTCTGTATGTAAAAATCTACTGCCAATCATTAGTGGACTGGAGTTCCACTGTGGCAACCCCTAACCGGGAAAAGCCGAAAGATTCAACAACCCAAGCTGGAAATGTGAGACTGTAGCCCACTGAAGGAGTAACTTGGCCAGGAATTGAAACTTTTCCAAACTGCTCCTTGTAAAAAGTCTTTTTTATCTCAGTAATTTGTTGACACTTTTGCAAGTTTCTTTCAGAGACTGTGTAGTACATCAATAGGAACAACATTTGTAAAACTCTGCACGTACCAGTCAATGACACATGAGCTGCAGACACTCAAACTTGGCATTTTTTTTCAGGTGGTCCATTCTAAGTGAATGGAAGTCTAGTCTGACAACAAATGGTAGGGCTATTTGTTCTCACAGTCTGTGCATTGAGACAGATTTAGCTTTCCAAGGGAATCACAATATCTGCCCCCATGAGGACAGACAAGTAAAAAAAAATAAAATTAGGAATGAGCACTTATTTTGCTGCAGGCAGGTTTAGGAAGTGCAGTAAATCATGGCAAGATAAAAAAAATGTTTTTTTCATTGTTTGCCCGTAGTGGTCCTTTACGACTGCTGTTAACTCCTCTGGGAATTCAAACTTACTGTGTTTGTATGCGTAGTACTGCTTTTTATGTAGGTTACAGGGCTTTTCTAAAATATTTTATGCCTTGTTTATTAAACTGATGCTCTTTTGTTTCTGTTGTGTATCTGCTTTATTTTGAAGCTCTGTCAGGAAAATATTGCCTTTTTCACTTCTTTATGATGATTACTAATGATTTGACACTGCTATTGCTGTTTTTTATTGTTAAATTGGTTTACTGCATATTGCTTTATATACATTTTCTGTTGAGATTTGTTTTTCCATTTCTGCCAAGGGAATCTCTAAGTAAATGCTTGTATATGCATGTTTAAAAAGAATTCTCTTTGATTTTAAGGGTGCATATTTGATTTTTGTTAGTATTTGGACAAGTACATTTTACTTAGTATTTTGACTGTGTGCATTGTTGTTTACTACACCTTGCAGATTGTGAACAAGACTCTCAGAGCACAGTTTAAAATGTTTCTGCTATCTTTATTTTATGCAGCTTAGCCCTATTTGCTGTGTGGAAAAACATTGGGCAGGATTCACGAAGCCTCTGTGTAAGAGTTACAAGGCTTACACGGAGGCTGCAGTTAAACGGTGTGACGTCAGCATGTCATGCATATGCATGAGGGCATGCTGAATCACACCTAAGGCTAACACGGTCCGTGGTAGACAGTAGGGGCGTGTCCGTAGGCCGAGCCCTGCAAACGGACACGCCCCCAGAAGAGTAAAAGTCCCGAAAGTAAACCCCCACAACAGAGCCAGTGTAAATGTGAATAAACACAGCACATGCCACCACAGACTACGAACATAAAATGTAGAAATGAACATCTTATTTTTTTTTAAATTGTAAAGATGTTTGCCCGTGAGTGCGCTCGTTTGCACGGGCGTGCCCGTAGCTTAGCCACAGTTAGCAGTCAGTGAAAAAGAATATAAGAACTAAATATGCAAAGTAAGCCAAGAAGCAATAGCATAGCGGTAGAGACATCGGCTGAAGAGCAGGCAATCATGGTTCGAGCCCCCACAACATCAATTTTTATTTTTAGTGAAATAAGCACGAAACAAGTCCCTGACATATATGTACACATATAAAATTATATTTTATGTAAAAGGTAATGAAATGGGCCATGTATTTTGAAGAAATGTGAGATAATAAAAAAAAAAAAAAAAAAAAAGTCAGATGTGCCTATAGCTGAGCTACAGTCTAACAAATTGAGTACATCTGCCTGTAGGTGAGCAGTGTTTTAACAGGTATAAAATGAGTGCCCGTAGGTGAGCAGTGGTTTAACAGGTGTAAAATGAGTGCCCAGGGTTGAGCAGCATTTTAACACGCTGAAACTGTGTGCCCATAGCTGAGCTGAGTGTAATATGCGTGCTGACAGCCAAATGATGCGTAAACCAGCGTAACCCGTTTTCGCGGAGCTGCGCGCCGCGCCAACAAGCTAACCAACGGGCAACGTTGAGCAAGCTGTATCAAAACTGCCTTTACACAGACACACCTCCTAGCCTGTGTAGACAGTCATAAAATATAAAAAGTAATGGCCAGGTTCGAACCCAGGATACCATGCACCATAGTCAAGGTACTGAACCACTAAGCCGTGACAGTTGCACTTAGAAATGCAGTAATAGCATATATATATATAGGAATGAATAGAAAGAGGAGCATGACAGAGCAGGTTTTGTGAAGCTGATACAATTCCAAAATGGCCAATCACAGATAAGTGCAGGAAAAATGGCATATATAAGCCCCATAGGCGGGAATACACAGCATAACCGATTGTAGAACCGACTTGCAGCCAGAATGTCAGGTGTAGGTGAGGGTAGTTGCTTCTGAGCATAGAGGTGGGGCGTTGAGGAGTCCAAATATATGGTTTGGCTCCTTGTCCACAATCATGAGGCCCAACTCGTGCAGGGCCAGGTCCTGTGGGGAGCATATAGGGCTAAGGCGTGGGACCGGTTGGCTCATGATCTCACCAGTGCCACAGGGATACCAAGGACTGGTGAGCAGGTCCATCACCACCATGTGGACCTGAAGAGACGGAAGCAGGACCAACTGAACCGTTGGATCCAGGAGGCCTGGCAAATGCCCAACGCCCCACTACTGAGTAAGTTGCATGTAATTATTTATGTACGAAATTAACCTAGCTGATATTATGGAGATGTGTATTCCAATATTACTGTATTTATATTACAGCTGCAGGTGTCCGTTCTGCGAACCGTAGAGACTATGGTGATAGGCTGGCACGGTTGCGCCACCAGGCAGGTCAGTAATTCTCTCCCTGTAACTGTAAATAAATATATACGTATGACAGTTGGCAAAAGAGTGCAGTGTAGTCACTAATTAATAAAATGTGCAAGTAACAGTGTAAGAGGGTTTGCAAGTATTGCTTGATTACAAAAGTGTGATGCAGCCTGTAATCCAAACATAAAAATTAAACAAGTCTGAAATAAAGATGTCCCACCTGTAATATGATAATACATAACCTGCAGCAGGCTGAAAAGTACAGCTGCCGAAGCCGAGTAAAACACATGTGTGAAATATATCCCTGTTGAAATACAGAAACATGACAGAAGTGAGACTGTTGGAAAGGATTGTTATAACTACAGGTAAAACATGTCAAGCCTAGAATTAAGTACCATCCTGAATTGTAAAAATAAAACAAGTGAGAGAGTGTGAGAAAGAGTTATGAATCCACCAATAAAGTAGTAGTAACTCCTGAATAAAGTATACTGCAGTCAGTACAGAATGAAATGAATGTGACAGGCAGAACCAAACAGTAACTTGTGTTGAAAACGGTACCGCAGCTGGAATGTGTGTCCCAAAATCTGGATATGTTGCTCTCAGTCTGCAGTATGCAGATAGTATGGTTGTCTGAAATACCAAACATCCACAGTTGTCTACAGCTATATAAAGCAAATGTAGCAGGATGATGTAGCTGAACAGAGCCAGATATGAATGTGTATGAATAAAAATGAAAATGTATATTGATGTAGCAGTAACATTCCTATCACCAACCTGAAGTAGTTATCACATAGGAAACTGTAGGCAGAACTGTAGTGTGTATATATCTGCAGCTATTAGAAATGTACAGCATATGTATTGGTATTTGAAGTTAAATTTTCTTCACCCTACCCTATAACCACATATAATCCATTCCACGTGAAATTGTTATGTGCAATCACAATTAACACCCCTGGACATTTGTCCTGTTGGTTCATACATATTTGCATGTACGTTGACGCATCTGCCCTGTTCATACATCCAAACCTGATGGCCTGTTGCCATCAATCAACCCTGCATGTTGTTGGACTGTGTATTGCTGTTCAAATTATGCATGCGTTATGCTTGCTGTTCAATGGTTTGAATATGTGGGTGTTTGGTTAATGGGAATACTAATGCATGCTGTTACAACTAATTGTGAATGGTATTGTACGTTACTAACCCAAACTGTCATAACATAATGCAAAACATAGGACGACAGGGAAGGCGGGTTCCAGCGGACCCACCTCTCCCTCCTCAGCTGGCGAGTGCACCTGGCAGTAGTGCCCAGGCCGGACCCTCCTCCGGTGGCCCTGTGCCATCTGCGGGTGGAAGCGCTGCAGGGGTTGGGGCTCGTCCCCCCTCTGCAAGTGTGGCCGGAGGAGAACATCCACTCACCCTCCGTAATGTCCGGACTGTGGTGCGTAGGGAGATCCGGGATGCTGTTCTTGGGCCCCTACGCCAGCTTGAGGCACGGGTGGCACAACTAACGGGCGTGCCTGCTGCCCGGCCTACACAGCCCCCAGCACAGCCTCGTCCTGTGCAGTGAAGGCACAGTGGCAACTGCCCATGGGTGGGGATATCAGTTCCACTGTTGCCATCTGTGGGCTCATGGGCTCTAGATATCCAAACATCCGTCCCCGTCAATTGTGTAACCCCCCCCACATGTGCCATACACCACCCCTGTATGCTTCTTGTTTGTCTTGTCTGTTAACTTACCCAACCTACCTCCCCAGCTATACCAACTTCCTGTACCTGACATACCACTCTCACCTGAAAAAAAAAAAAAAGGGCACTCTGTACCTACAAAAAAATTACGCCCCATACATAGCTGCCCATTTCACACACATGTCTACTGGACATGGAAACTGTCAATTACAATTGGCTGTACAAGTAGTATTGTTGTCCTTGCACCTCTCTCAGGGGTGGAAGGTTTCAAATGTCACACCAAATTACAAACATATGCACAGCTGTTGCTGATGAAGAAATGGGCAGCTATGGGCCTTACCTACATCCCTCCTGCAAAACCAAGCTTGTTTCCCTACTGTCTTACCCTCTTTGTGACCCCTTTTTCACCACTTTCCTGTCTCCCCATTTTCATTTCTTTCAAAGAAATTAGCGCGGGTGTGTGCAAGAGTAAGCAGTTGTAAGTGG